>NC_088865.1:16277891-16341492 GCF_032884065.1 Artemia franciscana | reverse complement strand
TTTAACCGCAGACAGTGCTGGGTCACGGTGGCTTCGCCAACGGGCCCAAGTATGACACGCGGCAGGCTTCCATATATTGATTCTCATTGTCTGTTGTGTTCTAACAGCAGACCCGGTCTTTGCCACCGCGTGCTTTCGGGCCCCAGCATGGCACAAGGTAGGCACTTATATATTTATTCTCATTGTCCCTTGTGTTCTGGGTCCCGGCAACGCTATGTCATATTTGGATTGAACTGATGACATAAATTTGACATTCCTAATCTAGCCCTTTCTCTTTGAGCCGCAAGCCTGATTTCGCGTTGCTCTGGTGTTCCTTTTTTTTTATTACAGGTTTTACTTTCGTTTTGTCGTTTTTTTTTTGTTTTTTTTTTTACGTCAAATTTTAGTTTTTTTCTTTTTTCTTTTTTAGTTTGGCCATTTTTCTTCGAGCGGCAAGCCTAGTCAGATGTATCGACCCGTATTTTTTATAGTTCTTGCCCCCATCTGCATTGGGGTGAGTTTTAATGAATTTTGGAATTTTTTGGCTGTAACAGAAATTTCTGAAGGGAAAGGTAAGCAATTTTCTTACAATTTTGTTAATCAATCGGTAAATCAGGCATTTGAGCTGGTGGTTGTGTTGTATTCAATGCCTGATACTTATGATGCTCTTCAGAGGTGAATAATTCCTCAAAGACCCCCCCCCCCCATGCTTTTAAAAGTCAGACATATATTAAGGCTTCAGGCGCCCCTTTCTTTCCAACCACGACAATATTTATCTGAGGTACTTTATGCTAGCTGATACGCAAGTATGCACCTCTTTGCATAATTAAACTCTTTGCTTGACTTCAATCAATAACAACCGAAAAGAAATAAAGAAAACATAATTAGCGTATAAAAAGAATATTTTTATATTTTTTATAAATTTAGAATTCATTTTGAAACATATAAAAATATAAAACTGAAATTTGCACAAAATGTTATAGAAATGTTTTTATTATAGTTTCAAAAACAAAAGTGGATTCTGACCATCTTAATTCTCTCAAATATATCCAAGTAGTTGTGTGGTAAATATTAAATTAAAGTTTACATTAAAAATTTAATGAGATGGATTTGCCTGTTTTTTATTGCATAACAAATCAAATCTTGGTGTAATGTTTGAAACTTTTGGATGTAAGACCTCTTCAACATTTTTGATTGCTGAATGATATCGGGATTTAATGTGTGTTAAAGCTAAGAAAGAAACTTCACATAAATATGTGATGTTGAATGACAAAAGTACATTTAAAGCCATATTGGCGATTGTGGGAAATTCAGTTCTAGTTCCAATCCAGAATTTGGTCAAGGGCTTTTTTTTTAAATTGTAGTTTTAAGTTTGAGTCACATGAAAGCTCAGCAAATTCCTCTTAAGCTTTAAGTGGCAGATGATCAATCTTGCTTAAGCCACTCCAAACAGCTTTTGAATCCAAACTATTTTTTTGTAAATCAATATTTAATATAAAATATGTCTGGAAATGTATTTCTAGTGCTTTTACAATAGTTTTTTTTTATAAAAGTTTTACAACAAATTTCCTCAATTACAAAATTGTCAACACTGGAGAACATTTTCAAATAAATTTTTTTCGTCCCTACTTTTCCAAATGCTGATCTTTTTAATAAAACTTCCAATTTTATTGTTTGAAGTAAATACATTGCAATTTTTTCTTTGGGGAGACAAGTTAAAATCATTTAACTTTGCAAAAATATCTGACAAATAGCACAGCTTGGATAGCCACAAGTCATTTAAAAAAAAAAAAACAGCAAATTCACATTTTTGTTCAGTTAAAAATATTTTGATCTTGTCCTTTAATAACAATAATCTTTTTCTACTTAGACCTCTTGACAGCCATCTTACTTCTGCATGTAATAACAAAGTTGTGTAGTTGGAATTGTATCCTTACAGAGACTTGAAAATAAGCAACTGTTAAGGGCATGGCTCTTAATAAAATTTATGACCTTAACAGTATCCTGAAGCACATTGTTCCATTTTTGTGCTATCAATCAGTTAAGAAGCACCCAAAGGATTTTTAGATGGTGGGTTTGTAAGGTCCTGTCAGTTGCAAAAGGGTTAAACTTGGAAATGGTTAATACAATGGCATATGGCTAATATTTCATACAATGGCTAAATGAAAATAACATTTAATGTTTATATAGTTTCTTTTAAATAACACTTAAAATTTTGTTGACAATATTTATCAGGATTATTTCAGTTTTAAGAAATTGACAAAAATAAATCTATATTTTTTATAAATTTCTATAACATCTTCTGATTCATTGTAAATCTATACAATGAAAGATATTATAATGATCAGAGTAGAAATCCTGGCATAAACAGTCTTTCCAAATCAGAAGATTTTATGATATATTTATCAATGATGATTGTTATTTTTCTTTATAACAATAATTTTACATGTTAAAAAACATTTCTTTTAAATTGTATTTTTATCACTCGTGCCCCCATAGTTTAAGAAGCCCTGGACTAGATTTTTAAGCCTATGAATGTTTTTACACTAAATTTGGGAAATGGATTTGCAGATCTTTGAAATCTCATAAATTGGGTTGAGCAAAGTTATGAAGCTGAAAACAGTTTCCTTATACTTTGTTCAAGCAGATGAACTATTTTACATGTTTTACTTTTTAAAACATAGATGTTTGAAGGTCATCCAAAGTCAGTGCCCTCTAAAGGGGGGAGGAGCAGAGGCAAGTTCTTCAAAATACCTTCACAGGACATATTTTAGTCTGTAGGCTAGACCCATCCTTGAGTTTCACTTTCAGAACTTAACCCTTTTCCAAGAGGGCCCTGGCCTCTGATGACCTTTAAAATCTTTAGGTTATAAAAGTGAAACCTTGCAAAATTGAGCTTCTGCTTAAATAAAGTAGGCTACAACAAAACTCAGCTTCATAACTTTGCCTAAATTTTGAAAATACCATCAATACAGCTTAATATGCTATGGTTAAAAATTCTATGCTACTGAAATAACAGGAATTACATTTTCAGAACTAAAACCAGAGAAAAAGGAAACTGGTAACTGAAAATTAGCCTAATGTAAAATGCTGTTTTATCAAAACTTCAATAGGTATGCCTGTCAAGTAATTAAATCATTGAGACTTAAAAATCAGAAGAGAGTTAACATGGAAGGTTCGCAATAGGCTAGCCTACCTTCCTAGAGCATGTATATGGCCCTAAATTCATTATTGAATGTTCTATTTTTCATAACCCCTTTTCAAGATAGCAAAAAGCAGCTATACTAGAAACTGGTCAATCAAAAACCTAATGGGAGGCAAATAGCCTACATAGCCTATTTTAATGTTTGACATGTTTCTTTAATAGCTTAAGAGACCAATTAGCCTCCTTAGCAAAATTGCAATACCAAGTAAAGAAAAAGCAGACTGAAAATTCAAGTTCTACTGGTTTATCAATCTTATTTGTGAAAAAAAAAAGGATTTAGGGCAGCCTTTGATTTCTGAATGGCCTGTTAGTTATGTGCATAGCCAACAAACCTGGACTGGTTTCTTCCAAAATAAATGAACAAATCAGACAGAGAAGATCTCCATCAATTTTCCTGCATGTAATCCCATTCCAAATGCTACCTTACATTGATTACTTCAAATAAGTTTAAGTAGTAGGCTATAAGCTTCACAACCATGAACTTAGTTTTGATCATAATCCTTTCTTATAAGAATTATACAGCGTTTGCGCTCAGGTTTTTAAAAATTTGAGATCAAGTCTTAGAAATTCAAGGATTTAGGGGAATTCCGGCACAAAATTGAATTTCAGTGATCACGCGAAGGTTCTAGATTTTGTTGTTTTTGTGTAGATGAATTAGTTTTTATCCAAAACAAGGTATTTACTGAATAAAACTAATAAGAAATAGGAAGATTCTTTGCAAAAAACAAACTTGGCTTGGACACTGGGCACGTGCAAAGGAGGGCGAAGCTAGGGTTTTAAGTATTGAGAGATATAAAGAATAAGCCAAAATAATTTCCAGTCGCCATTAAATTACAGCTCGGATAGCATTAAACAGTTATGAAAACTCCTACCTCGCCCATGAAAAACTTTCGGTACAAAGCTCTGAACTTGGCGATTCCTCCGAGGCTGCGCTCCGACACACAGATCGTACTACAACATCCATAGGTGGGGACGCAATTTCGCATACACAACTTAGATACTAGTATTGGTAATCTAAGCTGTACTGCCGGTTTCCTGTCTCCAGCCGCTAGTATCGCTACCACGCACTGTGTCCCAAAAATAAATCAAATTTTCATAAGTGTATTGGTATCTAAGGTGTGCTTTAAATGGCTCATAGAACTGGTTGTCCAATGTTTAGCACTTTTGAAAACGCCAAAGTAGCTGTCCTTCTCTCTTGCAAGAATAAAAATCTATTCCATCGAGGATAATCAGCCAGCTTCGAAGCAATAAGGATTCCGAAGAATGGATTCGAGGTGTTTTATGCCATTATCTTATCAATCATAATTATGCCTTAAGAGGATAAGCCATTATCGACGGGGAGGAAATAATCATTTTTATACAACTCTGAAAAAGAAAGCCCAGCTGTACTTTCACACAGAATGCCTGCCTTGTTTTTACGCTAATAGGCCCTGGATCTCAAGTCTTTCATCATAACTTGTCCAAGTTTTATTCTTACCAATCAGTTTTCTTATGTGTGTGAACGACCATAAAATAGCTTTAGTTTTGTAGTCAGGCTCAGCGGGCTTTACAATAGCATAGATTTTTTTAGGAACTCATGGGCTTTCACAAAGTAAATAATAGAACCAAAGTATAGGATTGGAAACTTTAGCTTTAAAGGGATTGTGCTGAAATGCCAACAAAACTTCAAAAATGTTTTAGAGTAAAAATATGGCTAGAATACATTATGATACTTTAACGATACATTTAACTTTAGCTTATATATACAATATCTTTGTTACTTTGTTCTTTTAGCCTGAAAATGAGGCTTTTAATTGCATTTTTTAGAAATATGACAAAAAAAGCATATATAGGTAATAACCCCAGACAGAACAACCATATCTGCATTAATACTAAACTAATAAATATTCTTTGATAGATAGACAAGAACTTAAACCCAGAATTACTGTTATATATAAACAGAGTTTGGAATGGTGAATCGTTTAATATATCCATCTGATAAAATCATCGGATATTTGGTTCATTATTCCATAAAATAAAGCTATAAAAGTCACACTAAAAGAATTTTTGTCTTTTTGTAGTTTACCAAAAACAAAACAGGTCTTAATTTCTTGGAAAAAACGACTTATAACCAGAAAAACAAGAGCTAAGATTTCATATGGCACTTGTGACAAGGTCAGAAGAGCCAGCAGCCAAAAGCTCATATGGCATGAGCTCTGGCAACATCCTAAGAATCAATAAATTGCTTTAAAAGGAAAAGCAGAAGCTTAATGTCGGTCGGGAGTTAAAATAAGTACTTTGAGTCAAGAGATCCTTCTAAATATCAAGATTCATTAAGATCCGATCACCCACTCGTCGGTTAAAAATACCTCAATTTTTCTAATTTTTCTTCTCCCTTCAGCCCCCCAGATGGTCGAATTGTGGAAAAATACTTTATCAAGTCAATTTCTGCAGCTCCACACCTATAAATGTTAATCGTCCTAGGACGTCCAGAAGTTCAGGTAGTAGAGTAAGAAGTAAAGACTACCCGTTTTTAAAATATGAACCTGAAAAAAGCATAGACTTTACAAGAAAACAGTATGGAAAGAATAACCGAATTTTTACTTTCGGCTATAATATACAATTCTTTACATAATTCCTAATTCTTTATTCTGGGGTCACTTCTGTTTAAAACAAGAACTCCCCGAATTTGAATATGATTTATAGCTTAATCTTTTCTCATCAAGAGGGGTAGAGGGGAGGGGGCTGCAATTTTTACGGTAAGATGTTTATATGTAGGAAAAGTTTTGAATGAATAATCTAATTCTACCACAATTTTTAAGTCACTTGGTAATAACCAAGTGACATATAGCGATCGTATATTTTGTCGGTCGGTCGTTCTGTCCGTCCCGGTTTTGCTAGTTTAGGCACTTTCAGATAAGCTAGGATGATGAAATGTGACAGGTATATCTGGGAACAGACCATATGAAACTGACAATAGTCGTTTCCTTAATTCGGCTGCCAGGGGAAGGGGCGAGTGGGGGACGGTTAATTTTGAAAAAAAATTAAAAAAGGGAGGTATTTTTAACTTACGAGCGGGTGATCAGATCTTTATGAAATATCGTGAAATATAGAAGAATGTCGTGTCAAAGAGCTATTTTTTCAAATCTCAACCAGATCCGGTGTCATTGAGGGGAGCTGGAGGGGAAACCTGAAATCTTTGAAAACCCTTAGATTGGCGGGATTAGGATGAAACTTGGTGGGAAAAATAAGTACAAGTCCTAGATGCAGTAACAGGTCTGCTCTCTTTGGGGATTTGGGGGAGAGAATGCAAAGTAAAACGTAAATGATTGAATATGCAAACAAGCTTCAAACGAACAAAATCATTACGAATAGGAGTTTAGAAGCCTCCTCCTTCCCAAACTGTGAAAATCTCAAACCTACAGCGTCAATGGTACTTTACCAGGAAAATTCACCATTTGAAAATTTGTTGAATTTTATTTATTTAAAAATTATTTACTTTTCTTTTTCCATCTTCAAATGCATTCCCCCCTCCTCCCCTCACTATTACTACTCAAGTTTAATCACCGATATAGTAGTAGTAGAACAATTTTATTAGAAATAAACATTACTTAATCAATCCCACAACATAAGCGAAGCTTGCGAGGCTGTGCTAAATTCAAAGAAAATAAAGAGACAACATGGAGAATAAGAAAATATGGAAAATGAGACCATATACTGAAATCAACAAAAAAAACACTAAAAAACATAAACAATACACTACCTTACGTCACCTCAAGACAAAAATAAAAACCATAAATATTACAAGTGAATAACCTATGTAAAATCTATCTCTGTTAATCTGTTTCAAAAGCACGCCTACCGAGCAACTCCACACGTAAATCAGATTTAAACTGGCCAAGGCTACCTATTTCCTTGATATCTATACTCAGTTTATTTCAAAGTTTTGAAGCTCTATAAATAAGTGAAAAAGAAGACCTACTTAAAACTAATCAAGGAACCTCAGTATTACCTCGCATCCAAGTAATGTGGTGGTGAAGACCAGAACTCTCACAAAATATTACTGCGAAAAAATCAGGAAGGCTGTCACTGTAATACTTGTATATAAAAATCAACGTATAAAAATCACGTAATCCAGCTGCAGGCATTATATTTAAATCTCTATGCACAGACCTCAAAGACTCATGGTTCCCAACACCACAAAAAGCCCGGATAGGATTATTCTGGATCACACGGATTGGACGAACTATCGAAGGGAAAGTACCAAGCCAAATCGACGAGCAATACAAAATGTACGGGTGAATCAGGGAAAAATATAACAATCTTTGAACATTTGGGGGGAAAATATGTTTTAATTTGTGCATGATAACTAAGTTACGTGACAATATTTTCAAAACTGACTTCACATGCTCTTTAAATAATTGGGTTTCATCAACATTGATTCCGAGGTATATGGTGAATCTTGTTCATTTAATAATTTTTCGCCCCAAAATCATTTCCGTAATCCTTAAATTCGGAATAAAAATTCGGAGATCGAGAGAAAATAACAAAATTTGACTTATCTATATTCAGGGCAAGGTGGTTCATTTTAAGCCATGTACATAACCTGCTCATTGCTGCATTTATCGTTGACATGAGCAGTTGTTCTGTAGGGGCAACATACACCAAGGTTGTATCATCAGCAAATAAGGGCATAGTAAGCTGGGTCTCACTCGTACCTTTGTCAACAAAGTCGTCAATTCTGGGCAGAGCTTTCACAACATGCGGTAGATCATTAATAAAAATTAAAACAGAGTCAGACCCAGTACGGATCCTTGGGGAACTCCCCAATTAACAACATTTTTACTAGACAAAAATCCTTGTAAATTGACATACTGCTGTATATTTTGAAGATAACTGCAAAGCAAACCCAATGTAGCGCCCCTTAATCCATAAAATTTATTTTTTTAATAATATTCGATAATCAACAGTGTCAAACGCCTTAATTAAGTCCAAAAATACACCAGCTACCCTAAGCTTTTTATCAAGAGCATCATTAATTATAGTAGTAATAAATGAAATCGTCATTTCTGTTGTTCTGCCCTTCCTGAAACCAAACTGATTTGGATGTAGAAGTTTTTGACGCCCCAAATGCTCATAAATTCTAATATTAATACATTTTTCTGAAACTCGTGAAACAAGAGGTAATAATGAAATTGGTCTATAATTCCCCAAATCATTCTTGTTACCACCCTTAAAGACAAGAGTTTTTCTTGCAATTTTAAGACTATTGGGGAACTTCCCTTGCTTAAAACAAGCATTAATGAGGGACGTTAATATATGTAAAATGCTTGGAAACGCGGCTTTTAAAACAAGAAGGTTAATGGAATCACTCCCAGCCGAAGAACTTTTCATCTCAAAGATAATCTTACGAACTTCATCATGAGTGACAGGTCTTAGATACATTGATACATCGACAGAAGTACCCATAAAAGTCTCAAGCGGAGGATCATTATCAGAAGCTACTGTAGTACGAGAAAATCGAGCCCCAACAGTTGCAAAATGTTCTGAAAGGGTATTAGAAATTACATCAGGCTCATTTGATTTTAACCCATCACTTGTAGTAACTTTATCAGGCAGAACTGGATCTGTTGAATATATAACGCTTTTAATAATTTTTCAAGTTTTAGCAGGGTTACCACAAGCATCATTAAATTTGAACTCAAAATATTTTTCTTCGCGTTTCTCAAAAGTTTATTAAGAGCATTTCTATAATTTTTATAAACTCTTGTGCAAACTGGATCATTTTCATTCCTTATTGAATCCCTATATAACTGGTCTTTCTTATTTATGCACCGGAGAAGACTAGGTGACAACCACGGCTTTTTGGGCATCTTTTTCCTTGACCTTGTTCGAGTCATTACACAAGTTTTACTCAAAATAGAGATCAATGTTTCATAAAATCTCTGAAAACTTATATTTATATCATCCAGATTTTCAGCTTTATTATTCCAATCAACATTAGAAATCTCTTGCCTAAACTTTTCTAAGTTACCCTGGTTGAGCAAAGGTAACATACTCATTTTCAGTCTAGGGCCTTGCTGCCTCGGGAAACAAACTTTAAAACTTGCCGAAATCCCAAAATGGTCAGAAAAATCAGTAATAATAACCCCTGTGTCTGAAAATTCAGAATTAGAAAAAATATTATCAAGTAGCTTTGCCTTTAAAGTGGTGACACACGTACAAATATTAATAGAGGGAAATGGGTTAAGTCCCATTGATGGGTTAAGTCCTCAAGCATGAAGAATGGGCGCAAACCAGTAGGTCGTTTATCCAAGTGTTCCTCCAAAATATCCAAAAAGGCTGGTATAGACCAGGATGGTGGTCTAGATAGTACAACAACATAAACATCTTTTGACTTAAGCCTGAGCTGAAGAATAAGTGGCTCAAATAACATCTCGTGAAACACTACTAGATCACTTATTACCGAAACCTCGATATCGCTCTGTATATAAGCTCCAATACTTGTCGAAATTGACGATTCCTATGATAAAATGTATACCCTGGAATATTCAAGAGAGCAGAGTTATGCTCATTTAGCCATGTTTCTCTGAGACCAATAACCTGAAAAATGGAAAGTTCACATATCTTGCTAATGAAATTAAAAGATGAATTCAAACCCAGGCAGCTAAGATGGAAAACTCTGAGATCTTCAGAATCACCACCACTATTCCCGGACCTCGAACCATCTTTAAATAGGTACTATGAATTATAAGAAACATATTGACCAGCAATCCCAATATCATAATTCCGGTGGAGCTGCTCCGTAAACATACAACCAAAATCCACAAATGAAGCTTCCAAATTTTTAAGATGGCTATTGTCTGGGGTGCCACGATCACCATTAACCATATTCATACAGTTTTGCAACAAAGTAATATGGCCTTATCTCCACAACAACAGCAAAAAAAAAAAAATCAAGAATCCAACAAACTCTTAGCATTGTACCAAAGCACTTTAATAACACGGTTGTCCTATTTAACAGAGATGCTGGGAGGAAGGGTAGGAGGTACCCAGCATTCCACACCTTTATCCGCCAAACGCTTACGTAACCTAAGTAATTCTTCAAGCAAAACCCGTACACGCGGTGAGACATCATCACTAATAAAAACAGACTTATAAACACCGAACTCTTTCCCTTTTAACTTTTTTGCATTACTTAGAACCAAGAAACGTGCCTGGACACTGTCCCCCCTAATTCTAACAAAATTCTTGGAACAGTGAACCACAGTGAATGGTGGCAACTTGTCAGTTGGGAGTGACAAACCAGCTACAATCGCCTCGGAAACCCAAGATGCAGCCTCATTCAAGCGTACATCATTAAGGCCCCAAAACAGCAAATTATACAACTTGTCCCGATTTTCATCAACAAGAGACTAGGACACAACCACATTCATTTCCTCATTGCATTTCTTAATCAGCTGTGACTGGGCTTTTACAATACTTTGCAGAGCTAGAAATTCCAATTTCACTGTTGCAATATCATTGTCCATATATATAAGCGCCACCCCAACACCTAGTTGGTGGGGGCGCTTCGCGCCCCCCCCCAAGCCCCCCCGCGCGCGTAAGTCGTTACGCGCCATATTGGTTACGCGCCATTGTAGTTGTGTCCCTATGTCCCACCTGTGAATATATATATATATATATATATATATATATATATATATATATATATATATATATATATATATATATATATATATATATATATATATATATATATATATATATATGTTTTTAACTACGTAAAACTTGCGAATATACAACATTCTTTGCTGTCCCATTGTCTGTGCATATAAATAGATTGTCAGGTTTACCGACTCTTGAACATGCAACATATAATGGTCCATGGGAAAACAATCCGTATTCAGATCTATACCTCATGATTCTAATGATTGCCCTTGAGCTTTGTTGATGGTGATTACTAATCGACGATTCCCTGTGTCGCCGTCGTCATTTATATATCCCCGTGTGCCCCCCGGTGTCCCGGTCGTCATTTATATTCCATGTGTTCCGGTCGTCATTTATGTCCCGGTGTCCCAGTCTGTGAATTCTCTTTGAGGGTCCCGGGCGTCATTGATATTCCTTGTGTCCCGGTCGTCATTCGTGTCCCGGTGTCCCAGTCTGTATATACATTCGTTTTTGAATTGGTCGTTTTTTTAGGTTTTAGTTTTCTGCCTTTTTTTTAGTTTTTTTTTAGTTATACCTCATGATTCTAATGATTGCCCTTGAGCTTTGTTGATGGTGATTGCTAATCGAACATTCTCTGTGTCCCCATCGTCATTTATATATCCCCCTGTGCCCCCCGGCGTCCCCGTTGTAGTTGTGTCCCTGTGTCCCGGTCGTCATTTATATTCCCTGTGTCCCGGTCGTCATTTGTATTCCGGTGTCCCAGTCTGTATATACATTCGTTTTTGAAATGGTAAATGATGAAATAAATTTTTGTATTTTTCCCCTTTTTTTCTTTTTAGTTTTTTTTGGTTTTTACATTTTTTAGTTTTTTTAGTTTTTTTTTCTTTTTTCTTTTTAGTTTTTTTTTAGTTTTGTTTTTCTCCTTTATTTTTCTTTTTGTTTCCTTTTTTTAGTTTTTTAACATGATGTCAGCCGACACAGAAACATGACGTCACCTGACACACAGACACACAGACAGACAACTTATTTATATATATATAGATATGTATATATATATATATATATATATATATATATATATATATATATATATATATATATATATATATATATATATATATATATATATATATATATATATATATATAATTTCACAATAGAAATTATGTATATTATATACAAAATACGAAACACCAAACACAAACAAGTAAAGCATTATTAAACGCTACATACTAAACATCCAAAATAAGAAATCTGTGCTTCCTAAGTAAATGATCCCTAGCAAATCCGGATCTTGATGCAAATTTTCTTCGTCTACTGTATAAGTGCCTCTCAAATTTTCAATTTGGCTTATGACGGGCTGCCATTGGCGCGTGGCGAATGGCCAAGGACTGAGGAACTCCAGGAGTCCAGCAGTTGCGGCACTTAGTTGTTGCCTATGGACACAACTACGGACTCGTAGTTCTGTCCGATATATATATATATATATATATATATATATATATATATATATATATATATATATAATTTCTATTGCGCCGTAATTTCTATGGGTTATAGTTATATATATATAACTAATAGAATTTAGTTTTTAAGTTTTTTAGCTTTTTTAGTTTTTTTTTATTCTCTTTTTAGTTTTTTTGTAGTTTTTACCTTTTTTAGTTTTTCTTCTCCTTTTGTATTTTACCTTTTTTAGTTATTTTTCTTCTTTTTTATTAATGCTAAGGCCAAGGATCGAACATGGAACCTTTCGGACCTGGAACATAACGCTTTACCAACTCGAATACATTCGTTTTGAATTGGTATATGATGTGTTCCGGTCTTCATTTACATTCCCTGTGTCCTGGTCGTCATTTGTGTCCCGGTGTCCCTTTCTGTAATTTTTAAATATTTAAACTATTTTAACTACATAAAACTTATGAATATACAACATTCTTTGCTGTCCCATTATCTGTCCATATAAATAGATTGTCAGGTTTACCAACTCTTGAACATGCAACATAATAATTGTCCATGGGAAAACAATCTGTATTCAGATCTATATCTCATTTTTCTAACGATTGCCCTTGAGCTTTGTTGATGGTGATTGGTAATCGAACATTCCCTGTGTCCCCGTCGTCATTTATATATCCCCCTGTGCCCCCGGCGTCCCTGTTGTAGTTGTGTCCCTGTGTCCTGGTCGTCATATATATTCACTGTTTCTCGGCTTATATATATATATATATATATATATATATATATATATATATATATATATATATATATATATATATATATATATATATATATATATATATATATATATACAAATCACAGGTGGGACACAAGGACACAACTATATATACCTGATTATCTATACCTGATTATTCTAATGATTGCCCTTGAGCTTTGTTGATGGTGATTGCTAATCAAACATTCCCTGTGTCCCCGTCGTCATTTATATATCCCCCCTGTGCCCCCTGGCGTCCCCGTTGTAGTTGTGTCCCTATGTCCCAGTCGTCATTTATAGTCGACAAACATGACTTCAGTCGACACACAAACATGGCAGCAGTCGACACACATGTCCCAGTCGTCATTTGTGTCCCGGTGTCCTAGTCTGTAATTTTTCTTTGAGTGTCCCGGTCGTCATTTATATTCAGTGTGTCCCGGTCTGACCTTTTTTTATTTTTTCTTCTTCTTTTGTATTAATGCTAAAGCCAAGGTTTGAACCTGGAACCTCTCAGACCTAAAGCCTGGAACATAACGCATTACCAACTCAGCTACTTCGACTTGAATACATTTACCTTTTGTATTTTTTTTTTTTTTTTGCTTCCTTTTTCTCCTTTAGTTTTCAGTTTTTTCCTTTTTTAGTTTTTTTCTTTTTCAGTTTTTAGTTTCTTTAGTTTTTTATTAGTTTTTAGTTTTTTTGTAGTTTTTACCTTTTTCTTAGTTTTTTTTAGTTTTTTACCTTTTTAGTTTTTTTAGTTTTTTAGCTTTTATAGAATTCTCATTTGTGTTCCGGTCTGTAATTTCTTCAGTCGACAAACGCAACGTGAGTTGACAAAAAACTTCATGAAGGCATAATTATCAATCCTTATAAAGGGAGGGATATATTAACAGGATAAGCTTGTTTTGGTTTTACTTGGTTGTTTTACATTTGCTGGGTTTTTTTTTCATAGGCATGTATTTTGGGGGTGATACTTGACGCGGGGATGCCATGGATATTCTGTGGTAGCCACAACACTGTGCTGGGTAGAGAATTTAGAGTGGCGAAAATTGTGTGTGGCTATACTGTTTGACCTATGTGATTGTATGGATGAGTAGGGTTAAGGCCTCATTCAAGTGCTGGTCTATATTAATCACTAATTTAGGAAAACAGTCTTCCTTTTCTCCTTCTGTCTCTTTTTTTTTTTTTTTTTTTTTTTTTTTGTGTTTGTGCTGTAGCATTGGTGATTTATCTTTTCGTGATATATATATATATATATATATATATATATATATATATATATATATATATATATATATATATATATATATATAGATGTACCGGTGCCCCGGTCTCTCGGTCTTTAATTTTTTCTGTCGAAAAACATGACGTCAGTTGACAAACAACTTCATGACAGCATAATGCTCAATCCTTACAATGACGTCATTCGGCACACAAACATGACTTCAGTCAACAGACACAGAACTTATTTTTTATCTTCTATCTATCTATCTATATATATATAAATAAGTTGTCTGTGTGTGTGTGTGTCGAGTGACGTCATGTTTGTGTGTTGACTGACGTCATGTTTGTTGATTGACAAAATTACACACCAGGACAACGGGACACAAATGACGACCGGGACACCGGGACATCTATCTTCTATCTATCTTCTATATATATAAAAATAAGTTGTCTGTCTGTCTGTGGATCAGGTGACGTCATGTTTCTGTGTTGACTGACGTCATGAAATTAATTGTCGTCATTTTTGCTTTGACGGTGACGTCATTCAAGATATTTAAGACATATGTTCACGTAGAAATCTATTAATGTTTAAGTTTACAATGACTGATGAACTTACAATGGCAAAAGCCGATGAAGATGCTCAAAGAGTCTATGCCAAAAAACTTGCTGCTGATAGAAAAAGTCAGAAAAGAAAGCTTGGATATAACCGGGAATATAAATGACGACCGGGACACAGGGACACAACTACAACGGGGACGCCGGGGGCACAGGCGGGATATATAATTGACAACTGAGACACAGGGATTGTTTGAATAGAAATTACAGACCGGGACACCGGGACACAAATGACGACCGGGACACTGGGACACAGGGAATATAAATGACGATCGGGACACTCAAAGAGAAATTACAAACTGGGACACCAGGACACAAATGACGACCGGGACACAGGGAATATAAATGCTATTTATAACACAGACAATGGGACAGCGAAGAATGTTGTATATTCGCATGTTTTACGTAGTTAAAAATATATATTTATATCTATATCTATTCACAGGTGGGACACAGGGACACAGCTACAATGGCGCGTAACTAATATGGCGCGTAACGACTTACGCGCGCGGGGGGGCTTGGGGGGGCGCGAAGCGCTCCACCAACTAGGTGTTGGGGTGGTGCGAAGCGCCACCCCAACAGCTAGTCTATATATATAAAAATAAGTTGTCTGTCTGTGGATCTGTCAGGTGACGTCATGTTTCTGTGTCGACTGACGTCATGTTTTCGACTGACGAAATTACAGATCGGGACACAAATGACGACCGGGACATAGGGAATATAAATGACGACCGGGACACTCAAAGAGAAAGCGACCGGGACACAAGGAATGTTCGATTAGCAATCACCATCAACAAAGCACCGGGACACAAATGACGACCAGGACACAGGGAATACAAATGACAACGACTGACGTCATGTTTGTCAACTGATGAAATTACATACCGGGACACCGGAACACAGGGAATATAAATGACGACCGGGAACCTCAAAGAGAAATTACAGACTGGGACACCCGGACACAAATCACGACCAGGACACAGGGAATATAAATGACGACCGGGACACAGGGACACAACTACAACGGGGACGCCGGGGGCACAGGCGGGATATATAAATGACGACCGGGACACAGGGATTGTTCGAATAGAAATTACAGACCGGGACACAAATGACGACCGGGACACAGGGAATATAAATGACGACCGGGAACCTCAAAGAGAAATTACAGACTGGGACACCCGGACACAAATCACGACCAGGACACAGGGAATATAAATGACAACCGGGACATAGGGACACAACTACAACGGGGACGCCGGGGGCACAGGCGGGATATATAAATGACGACCGGGACACAGGGATTGTTCGAATAGAAATTCCAGACCGGGACACCGGGACACAAATGACGACCGGGACACAGGGAATATAAATGACGACCGGGACACTCAAAGAGAAATTACAAACTGGGACACCGGGACACAAATGACGACCGGGATACAGGGAATATAAATGACGACTGGGACACAGGTACACATCATTAGAATAATGAGGCATAGATCTGAATACGGATTGTTTTTCCCATGGACAATTATATGTTGCATGTTCAAGAGTCAGTAAACCTGACAATCTATTTATATGCACAGACAATGGGACAGCGAAGAATGTTGTATGTTCGCACGTTTTACGTAGTTAAAAACATATATATATATATATATATATATATATATATATATATATATATATATATATATATATATATATATTCACAGGTGGGACACAAGGACACAACTACAATGGCGCGTAACTAATATGGCGCGTAACGACTTACGCGCGCGGGGGGGGCTTGGGGGGTACGAAGCGTCCCACCAACTAGGTGTTTGGGTGGCGCGAAGTGCCACCCCAACAGCTAGTATATATATAAAAATAAGTGGTCTGTCTGTCAGGTGACGTCATGTTTCTGTGTCGACTGACGTCATGAAGTTAGTTGTCGTCATTTTTGCTATGACAGTGACGTCATTAATGGTATTTAAGACATGCGTTCACGGAAAAATGTTTAAATGTAAAATGACTGAAGAACCTACAATGGCAACAGCCGAGGAAGCTGCTCAAAGAGTCTATGCCAAAAAACTTGCTGCTGATAGAGAAAGTAAGAAAAGAAAAAGTGCCGAGGAATCACAAGAACAGCAAGAAAACAGGCTTGCAGCTGATAGAGAAAGTAAGAAAAGAAAGCGTGCCGAAGAGTCACAAGAACAGCAAGAAAACAGGCTTGCGGCTAAAGAACGCAAAACCGCGCAGTTAGATGAAAATCCACCTGGAAAGCGAGAGTCAAAACATATCAAAACTGAAAATGATAGCGATGATGATTGGGTTTGGGATTTTGACTTGGATAAGGTCATCAATGCCTACCAGATTTAAGTTAAAAAACAAAGGTTCGGCGATATGTACTTCATAGTGACGCTGAAAAATAAAGAAGAAAAAAAAACTGAAAAAATGTAAAAAACTAAAAAGAAAAAACACTCAAAGATAAATTACAGACCGGGACACAAATGACGACCGACACAGATGAAATATAAATGACGACCGGGAACCTCAAAGAAAAATTACAGACTGGGACACCCGGACACAAATCACGACCGGGAATATAAATGACGACCGGGACACAGGGACACAACTACAACGGGGACGCCGGGGGCACAGGCGGGATATATAATTGACGACTGAGACAGAGGGATTGTTTGAATAGAAATTACAGACCGGGACACCGGGACACAAATGACAACCGGGACACTGGGACACAGGGAATATAAATGACGACCGGGACACTCAAAGAGAAATTACAAACTGGGACACCAGGACACAAATGATGACCGGGAAACAGGGAATATAAATGCTATTTATGTGCACAGACAATGGGACAGCGAAGAATGTTGTATATTCGCATGTTTTATCTATCTCAATTCACAGGTGGGACACGGACACAGCTACAATGGCGCGTAACGACTTACGCGCGCGGGGGGGGCTTGGGGGGTGGGGCGAAGCGCCCCACCAACTAGGTGTTGGGGTAGCACGAAGCGCCACCCCAACAGCTAGTAGGGAATATAAATGATGACCGGGACACTCAAAGAGAAAGCGACCGGGACACAAGAAATGTACGATTAGCAATCACCATCAACAAAGCACCGGGACACAAATGACGACCGGGACACAGGGAGTATAAATGACGACCAGGACATAAGTAAAAAAAAAAAACTAAAGAAAACTAAAAAAAAGGTAGAAACTACAAAAAAAACTAAAAAGAAAAAAACAACTAAAAACTAATAAAAAAACTGAAAAACTAAAAAAGGAAAAAAAAGGAAAAAAATGAAAAATAAAGGAGAAAAACAAAACTAAAAAAATAAAAATAACTATAAAGGTAAAAACTACAAAAAAATAAAAAGAAAAAAGAAAAAAACTAAATTAAAAAAAGGTTAAAAACAAAAAAAAACTAAAAAGAAATAAAGGGAAAAAACACAAAAATTTATTTCATCAAATACCAATTCAAAAACTCAAAAACGAATGTATATACAGACCGGGACACCGGGATACAAATGACGACTGGGACACAGGGACTATAAATGACGACCGGGACACGACTACACCGGGGACGCCGGGGGGCACAGGGGGATATATAAATGACGACGGAGATACAGGGAATGTTCGATTAGCAATCACCATCAACAAAGCTCAAGGGCAATCATTAGAATCATGAGGTATAACTAAAAAAAAACTAAAAAAAAAGGTAAAAAACTAAAAAAAAAGACCAATTCGAAAACGAATATATATACAGACCGGGACATTGGGACACAAATGACGACCGGGACACCGGGACACAAGGAATATAAATGACGCCCGGGACACTGAATGAGAAATTACAGACTGGGACACCGGGACACAGGGAATATAAATGACGACAGGGACGCAACTACAACGGGGACGCCGGGGGGCACAGGGGGATATATAAATTATGACGGCGACACAGGGAATGGTCGATTAGCAATCACCTTCAACAAAGCTCAAGGGCAATCATTAGAATCATGAGATATAGATCTGAATACGGATTGTTTTCCCATGGACAATTATGTGTCGCATGTTCAAGAGTTGGTAAACCTGACTATCTATTTATATGCACAGACAATTGGACAGCGAGGAATGTTGTATATTCTCAAGTTTTACGTAGTTAAAAACATATATATATATATATATATATATATATATATATATATATATATATATATATATATATATATATATATATATATATATATATATATATATATTCACAGGTGGGACATAGGGACACAACTACAATGGCGGGTAAGTAATATGGCGCGTAACGACTTGCACGCGCGGGGGGGATGGGCTTGGGGGGGCTTGAATAGATAAATATAGATATTAAACACCTGCTACCTGCATCTCCTTCCGATGATTTTGAAAACAAAAGTGATTTAGATTTTTTTTTTAAATTAATTCTGACCATTTTATATTTCAGGAATGACCTACATGAATGTGATAGAACTGTTTTTCCTCGGTCTGCTGTGTACATTGCATGCAATTGGTTCCGCTGAAATCAATCCATCCCAGGACTGCCATCTAATTTTCATCAAAACGTGCAGCAAAACTTTTAAAGCTACAAGATGCCAATTAGTAATTGCCATGGGCTTTACAAACCGATTACTCACTTTATGGAAAGCTTTTTTTTTTGCAAAGCAAATTTGGAATCAAGAATTCAGCTTGACGTATATTACTCCCTTACTTCTCGACATTGTCGTTCCAAGTGTAAATAGCCTTCCATTTCTCTTTCTGTTTTTTTTTTTTTTTAATATCTTGTATGCATGGTATAATCATTGGATTTTATGAAATGATATCGGTAGCTTATCTTGAAAAAGTTAAAAAGTATTAAAGAATTATAGTTCTTGTTTTAGAAGACGAAAATATGATGGGCTGGATGAACTTTATGGGAAGTATATTTACGTCTGGCTCAATTACTGTGAATAGCAACTGCTTGGTCAGTTTGCTGCCTGGTCAGCAACTGCTTGGTCAACTATCTTCTGGTTAGTTTTTATTTGGGGTAAAATGCTTAAAACTACCCCAAAGAGGCTCACCCATCTTTTTCTTTATTTGAACTGAAAAATCAATCGTTACAACGCCTAGGGCACGTGGTTTGTTCCACCTGTTGTTGAGGATTTCTGAAAATAAACGTCCCTAGTATGAAATATGGCTTTATTCTGTTAACAGGAAATATGACTTCAACTTTCTGAATTCTGCCTAATAGAATGATGTCAAACAATTCAATGAAACTTTCTGAGTCCGATGTATTTGATAAGATAATATTTTTCAAATTCCATTGGGCCGTAGCAACGCACACCCACAAAAATAAAACAAAAAAGCAAGTTCAAATCACAATTTTTCAGCATTTTCGCCTTTTAAACCTCTTTGTTTGTTATCATAAATGTTCCCCACCATGCTGAAATCTCTTTTGCTTGGGTCAAAAGAGGGTAGACAGCAGAGATGCTTCCAAACGAATGCTGTTACTTCACGATCACTCTAAAGGAAGCTTTTCTTCATCCCTTGTCGAAGTTGTAAGTCTGTTATCAAATATGCTGTCAATTCAAACTGCTGTTCCTCCTCTCCTTTTTTGGATACAGGGGTAAAACTAGGATTTTAAGGTTGGAGAAGGGATTTGAAGATTGTGTCCAAAAAATTGTCCAAAAATTGCCGAAAAATTTTGACTCACAAGCTAGATATCAAATGTAAATGGTTTTTGGAGGTATCGGCACCGCATACCGAACTTCCCCCCTTTCCACTCAGTGAAATCCCCTCCCTTAGCTATGCCCCTAACTAGATAGCACGATTTTAATCGAATAATTCGTGGATCTCTTACCCACGCAAGTGAATATTCATCAAACCAAACGTATGATTTATTGTGTTTTATTTAGTTGTTTTGGTAAAAATTGTACGTTTGTGAGCTCAGCATTTATTTCGAATATTGATGCACCAATTGTGAGTTGACATGTAGGTGTGCATTGACAACAAATTTGCTTTGACTTCATTTGACTCACCTGGTTGACTTTGCTGTTGGCTTCATTTCTAAGGACTGGACAAGGAAAAATTAACACAAAAATCTCTTACCATTTTCATGATAAGTCGTGCATAAAAAAAAGCTTGTTTTTGTCTGTTTTTTTTTTTTTTTTTTTTTTTTTTTCGGATATCCGATTATGACACTAACTTCAATATTGGCCTGATATATCGGTCGGGCTCTAAACCGTTTAGAAGCACCTACTTTCTTCTCATGTATTCGCTTACTCCCAGAAATCTATCTAGCATTCTTCAAACCTCCAGATAATTTGACTTAAAAACACCGAACCCTTGTTAACCTGATTGTATTCTCCTAACGTTTCAATGTTCTAACCAATCTAGCACTCTTGAAAATGAAACTTCTGTAGAAAATCTACTTGTATTACCCCTGAGCCAAATGAATTCTTTAGGCTCTAAATTATCTTAAAATCTGTTTGCTGAACTAAACCGTACTTGTTCCATTTTGGCATAACCTCAAGCTTCTCACCTATAATGAAGATTTGCAACTTCTTTTATCTGAGTGAGTCTTCTCTGAATTTTCACATGTACTACCTGACCTAAATTACTTCTCAAAAGGATATTTATTTGCTTATTACCCTTTCAATTACAATCTTCTGAATGCTTAGACATCCCTATTAGCGTGCAGACTTTATGCCCAAATAAACAACCTATTCTTTAACCTCTAGCTCTCATGTACTCCAAAATAAAGTTAAAAATAACTTGTTTTTTGTATTTGAAGTAAGTGGCAACATTGATATTCAAAATAAACGTAAACCCAAAGAAGAGAGGGAGTCAACCTTGTTCTCAACAGCTTCGCCCGGAAAGCGCTACTGTCATTTACACCTATCTCCTCACGTTTACTGACAGCGAGAATAGACAGCAAGCATAGGAAGGTAACTGTTCTTACCTGCTATGCACCGACAAATGAGGCCGAGAATGGAGATAAGGACTACTTCTATGCAGTGCTTTTCTTCATGCTCTCCTCTGTGTCGCCAAACGACTACCTCACTGTCATAGGTGATTTCAACGCCGTTGTTGCTAACAGTTCTGACCTATATGATGCGGCTGTTGAACCTTTGACGGTTGACACTCTGAATGAGAATAGAGAGCAGCTGTTCCATCACCCACGCCCTATCAGTCATTAATACATTGCTCGTGAGAAAAGACATTGCGAAGCTCACATGTAACAACATTGACGGCAAGACAAAAAGATGCTCGACTACATTTTGCGACGACGCTGGCATTCGTCTGTACAGAACTGCCGCTCATACAGAGGTGCTGAGCACAGCAATACTGACCATCGTCTTCTTTCTGCAAGGATCAAACTTGGGCTGATGGCCAACAAGAATAACTCCTCTTCCTCCAAGAAGATAGACACCTCTCGATTGAAGCAAGATCCTTTGGTTCGTAAACGGTATATGGTTGAGGTCTCTAACCACTTTGAGCCCTTCCAACAGTGTTCAAAAAGTGAGTCAGCGTAGAATATTTTCTAAGTTAATGTTCTCACTGCAATTACAGAAGTTGTGGGCTTGAAGTAGTGAAAAAAAAATAGCGGATTAGCAGCCAAACGTTCGAAGGGATTGAGCAGCTACGGCTAGCGAGACTACGAGGAGATATCACACTCTAAAGACAGTTCAACAAACAGTGCAAGTCTATGTTTCACAAGGACAAGAAAGACTTCATTGGAGGCAAAGCCACTGAGCTCGAGCAAGCTTCCCAGAGACATAGGTGCAACATTCAAGATCTTGGTTGAGCTGACTGGGCAACACTCCATTGCGTCCACAAGCCGGAAAGTAGCGTATGGAGAAACCATGTACGATCAGTCCCAATGTCTTGGTATATGGAAGAAACACTTCGATATACTGCTCAATTCACATCCACCTGTTTGCATTGACCTCGGGCTTGTTGCTGCTGCTGCAAAAACTACCGCTTCCACTGACGGCGACGAGTTTTCTCCTGAGGAGATCAGATCAGCCGTAAAGAAACTTAGGGATAATAAAACAACCGGCCCTTGTGGCATCGCTTCTTAGCTACTCACAATAGGTGGGCCTGCAATGATATTCTGGGTACAGATAGTGTTCAGCATTATCTGGCACACAAAAGTTAGACCATCAAACTGAAAGAAAGGAATCCTTGTGTCGGCGTTTAGTCAGTGTGTCAAGGGAGCAAGACGGACTGCGGGAACTACCACGGTAACACCCTACTGTCTCTTCTTGGA
This sequence comes from Artemia franciscana, assembly GCF_032884065.1. Classification (NCBI taxonomy): domain Eukaryota; kingdom Metazoa; phylum Arthropoda; class Branchiopoda; order Anostraca; family Artemiidae; genus Artemia; species Artemia franciscana. Next base: position 16,318,338 of record NC_088865.1, on the reverse strand, counting down.
ATGCTGTTTGCGATGCTGCTGCTGACACGTGCAACAAGTTCCCTGCATGCTTTGCGTTGCCCCTAACAAACCGAATTCATACCAGGAAGATCGACGACAGAACAGATTGACACGGTTTGATAGATCGTTCAGAAGACAGTGGAATTTAACAAAAAAAAAACCTACATAGCTCCCATTGACTTTAGTTCTGCCTTCGACACTGTTGAAAGACCGTCCATTTGGCTAATCCTGAAAGCTAGCTTACCCAAAAAGATAGTAGAGAAAACGCCAGAACATACAGAAAACACACAGAAAACGCCGTCCTCTTTAACGGGAAGGTTTTCTCTTCATTCCAAATACAAAACGGAATATGGCAAGGATGCGTTGCTGTACCTGAGCTGTTTAACTATTTCATCGACCACATCCTGAGCGAGACGCACCATACCCAACCATTCGGCATCAGTTATGCTGGGAGGACTCTATCCGATGTTGATTTCGTGGACGATGCACCTGTCCTTAGTGACAATATCGACCAACTTAAGTCTGTACTCGAGACTCTCTCCTTCACAGCCTCTAGAGTTGGGCTTTATATCAAATGAAAGATAACGAAGATCATACCCAGAGAAAAGACAACATCAGCACCACTCTCAACTGTTAAGATTAACAGCCCAGCTGTTGATGTGGTAAGGCACTTCACATATCTTTGATCAATTATATCCTCTAGTGGCACACTTGAGGCTGAAATCTCGGCCAGATCTGCTAAGGCAAGCTCTGTGTTAAGAGGGCTCCTGAGAGTAGTCCTCCACAAATTGCCACAAAGAAATGAAAATAAAACAGAAGCTCATGAGCACTATCGCTCTAATTGCTGTTTCCTGTATTAATATTTAAATACTGATTTTTATTTTTTAAATGACTGGTACATGTAAATTACATCCAGTAATATAATTTATTTCTTTATTTTTTTTTTAATCGTACCATTTTTATTGTCTCACCTTATTTTAGATAATATTTCCTCCCATTCGATTTTTTACTTTAACATTGAGCTTTTATTCAGAAGATCTTTGACTGAAATTTTTTATTAGTTTTTTTTTCTGATTTAATGCAAAAAATAAAAAAAAATTATTTTTTAAATAAGATAAATTTAACTCACAAACAGTTTGGGGGTGTCCATGTTATTGTCGAAATCGTTTTTTATTTGGTCTTTCAACTATGTTTGACAAAATTGTTATCTTAAGATTTTTACCAGGTTGCTTAGGGGGATAAGCTGCGTGGGAGGGGAGCTATCTACCCTCCAATCTTTTTAATAACTTTGAAAAGACACTGGAAGTTTTAGTTTCAGTTTGAAAGAGTCTTCTTCCGATATTAGAAGACCATTGGTTCGACATGATTACACATGGGGAAAAAACAAAAAACACGCATCTGCGATCTTTATTCCTGCAAAAAATACACAAAATTGATATTTTGCAAAGGGGAGCTTTAAATCACTGGAAGTAGCCTTCTCTGATACGTTGAATTAATGTTATTATTTTATTAAAATCGCTTGATTTTTCGGGGTTGTTCCCCGTTCCGTTGTTCAGAAATCATGCCAATTTTCTTGGATTCTTAGTTTTTGATGCGAAGCATTAAACTTACTGTATTTTATATATCTGGGATAAGGGTAAAAAGTCAATTGTGTCAATTGGTGTCAAAATACTGATTTTTAGATTTTCCGTCACTATTGAGCCACGTCAATTCTGACGCTCAGTTCATTGCCATGAACTGCTAGTTCTTAATAATCATTCATCACGTCATATATATATGTTTTTTTTCAGATAGTCAAGTGGATCGGCGGTGAAACTCGTTCCAAAAACTTCTCCAAAGTAGTTGTAACATTGGAATGGTGTTTGTTTTTTATTTTGGCATGGTTACTGGAATGGTTTATTAAATGTGTCGTTTTCAACGATTCAAAAGAATTTTGGATAACATGGAAAGATCGAGCAAGCGTTTTTTTTTCATGGATAGGGGTAAGTTTCAAGGTTTCAAAAAAAATTCTATGAAGCAATATCAGGAAAAATTGAAAAATTCCAACCCTTTAATAAGTGTTTTATTGATAGCCACATGAATAGCCAATTTTTTTTTTACTTCTTTTTATAATGAACAGAAAATTAATGTGAGATACTTTACCAGGTTTGAGTTCTTCTACCCACAGTCCTCTTTCTTTATGAACTACGTACCTTCAGGGGAAAAACATTATCACAAACATATGCCCGAAGGAATAAAAAAAAGCCAAGTTTTGTCAGATGTAGGAGAAATGTATATTTTATCGCGAAAATAAAACATATAGTTCAACCCACACCTAGTATTTATAAGAAATATCAGGTTTGAAGAATATATTTATTTATAAAAGCTGTTTTTAGATAGAACAGGCTCGGAAGTAGGCAAAGAGAGATTTCTCTTATTGTGTACTTCACAAATCCGTAAAGCGTCCTGTATCTCTCACAAGGTTAGAAAATTAAAAGTTCCCAAATTTTATGCTAAATCGAATCACCCTTATATATTTAGAACTAAAAAAAGAAACAATTGTATTGGATGCAACAGAATTGTTCAAGGAACTATGGAATAAATACTAGAAAATTCTGTATTGCTTCTCTTCAACCCAAGAAAGAAAAATAAGATAGCAATTTAGCTTGACAATTACTAATTTGAATCTTTTTTAACTCCTTGTTATAAATCCGGAATATATAAAAATTGCAAGTTGAGTTTTGTAAACTTTTATTGTCTGGATTTTTTTTCCTTAATTTAAGTTTCAAGTTATTACGAATCATGTTGCATTGGAATTTTTAACTTTTTCGTATATATATATATATATATATATATATATATATATATATATATATATATATATATATATATATATATATATATATATATATATATTAAAATTTGATTTTGAAGTGATTAGTTTCCCATTCCCTGAAAGTAATATAAACTCAAATATCACATATTCAGCGTTTTTCTCACAAATACTTCGTTTTGCAAGGATTTGTAGTAATTATATTGATTTTAAAAATAGATGTAAAATCTTGAGAGGTTTTTCTGCAAATAAATTAACTTGGCAATTTAAAAATTTAGTTTTCATTATAACGAACTTTTAAATAAATACCAAAAGAATTATCTGGAAATACTTAAGGAAATTTTCGGCTAGTTTCGGAGGTTCGCGAAAAGATGATGCAGCGCCATTTATTTTGAATTGTGGTTCTATTAGAGCGTTTTTTTTTTAAATTAGCCACATGGTAATGATTAATTATATAATTATTTAGTTCATACAGGTATTTTGCAAAGTGTTAATATATGTGATTTGGTATATTTTATCACGTTTAGTTTACTAAAAGGTGTGATACAAAAATCACATTTTGTTGCTAAAAGGTGGAATATATCAACAGGATAAATTTTTTTTGGTGTTACTTGGTTGTTTTACTGGTTTTCTTGGTTTTCTTTTTTTTCAAAGGCATGTAATTTGGGGGTTATACCTGACACAGGGATGCTTCGGATATTCTGTGGCAGGCACAACACTTGACTGGGTAGAGAATTTAAAATGCCAAAACCCTATAGGCAAGTGTATTCTACTGATGAGTGTTGGGTTGTTGCCTCTGAATTATTTGTCTTTACTGTTTTTATTGTCTGGTAAATGACAACTTATACTTATTGATGACATGTCTGCCTGTCCATGGATTATTCTTTATGGTTGATAGTGTATGGCTATGCTGTTTGACTTATGTGATTGTATCGATGAGTAGGGTTAAGGCCTCGTCCAAGACTGATCTATATTAATCTCTAATTTAGGAAAACAGTCTTCCTTTTCTCCATCTTTCTCTTTTTTTTAATGTGTTTGTGCTGTTGCGTTGGTGATTTCTTTTTTTTTAATATATTTTTATTGTCAGAGGGATTAATATGATTACCCAGAAAGGATAAACATTAAGGATATGCAGATCGAGGATCAGGGCAGATCAAACAAACAAAGAAATTATATTTTATCGAATATTTGAGGCTTTAATACTGCCCACATAGACAGTTTAGCCTACGAGATAAATAGCGATTATTTATATAAGACAAATAACCCAGCCTTTTTGAGACATGATTGGTTTCAAAACTACCATCGTAAAATCTTTAGCTCATCAAAAGAACAATCAGCAAAAGACAACAATAATCAATAGAACATGTCCCCAATGAAAGGCCCCAGAAGCAGCAATTTTGTTTTTAGTGCATATTAAAATAGAATAAGAATAAACGGGCTTTAGATTTTCCTAGCTTAATATGTTCTCCAAAAGTGGTCTGAATCAACCTCCCCCAAAAAATATTTTTCCAATCCTGAAAATCCGCATAATCAATCAGATATTTCCTGAGACAGGGGGAAGATCTAAAAAGGGACTTTTGCAGAGGAATTGCCGAGGCCAAGCCACCCAAAATCCTAAATTTTCCTGAATTTCTGGGTACTTTCAGTGGGTACATATACTATAATAAAATTGTAAATGTTTTTATTATTACCCCCACCCAGAAAAAATCCTTTGAAGGTGTCTGCTAATGGTAATTTGCAACTTATAACAAGGTTTTTTTGGCTAACTCCATTGATTGATTTTTTGGTTGTTTTTTTTTTCAGGACTGGGCAACTATGGTATTCCAAGGTTGCTTACTATGGTGCAGAATGAGAAGGACATGTTGAGGACATGTTGAGGACATGAGGACATGTTGAGGACATGAAGAGACATGTTGAGGGCATGAATGCCGAGTATTAAGATTTTTATTTTGCTTTTGTATAGTGCAACTTGGTATATATATATGTTTTTTTTAGCTTTTCTCATAAAGCGTTGAAATCTTTTTTTTTTTACAGAACATGAAGGTCCAAATATTTTTTTTGAAAGTCTTAAAGCTGAAGACGTTGAATCTCCAATTAATTTTCGACATTATATCAGGGTAACTAAACTGGAATTGAATTAAATTAAGGTTGTTTTCGACAATAAATGAAGTTGAATGGCTTTCTCAAGGAATACTAAAATTTTCATAATAAAGAGTTCTATTGTTCAACCGAACAAGAAAATTAAACTGGGACAGTAATTTATTGCTTTGATTTGTAAATACTTAGTTTTCAAAAATGTATTAAAATAGCAATGCAATTATGGTGCATGATTTCAATAATTTTCTCAAATAGTGCATGGTACCTCATTATAAGCCAAGAATGATCCGTGTCAATAGTAACCAATCACACAAAGATATTACCATATGCAAAAAAAGAATATTCATCTTATTGGGATTTTAAGTAACTACGGCTCATTAGAAGGTTTCACCCTTCACGAGACTGAGAGCTGGAGGGAAGTCATTCATCCCCATGAGTATGTGTTTTTTTTTTTTGCGGACTTGTCTACCGAAATAATGTTTTCTTCCTTTTTTTCTCTCATCGGACTCAACGAAGTCATAGACTCATAAGACTCTCTTCCATTGGACAATACGAAGAACTCTACTTCAACCCTACTGTAAGATCAGTGTAGGGTTAGATGAGGAAATTCCCTCATTTTTTAGGAAATCATTATTTCCTAGAAAATGGTCGGTAAAGATGGATTCAACTGCCATCGACTTGAAAATGAGCTTTTGGATCTTGGAACAAAATTTGAAAAACAGTTGGGTATCAAAACCGCTCTGGAAATCCTCAAACCATCTGATTTCTCCAACTACGGTACCTCTGCAAAATGAGATATTTTCAGAAAACTGAATTTTCTATATTGAACAAAAAAATAGATTTGTACTCCTAAAGTGATTTTGAAAGAAATTCTAGTATTTGAAAAGCTTTTATTAACATGATAAAGTTGGAAAACCTACCCCTGTCTAAAAAAATATTCGGTATATTTGATCATGTCTGATAAAACGGCATGGTATCCATAAACGTAATCCTATGGATTATTTATTCTAAAATCAATTGAACAATTTGCATGTACCTAGGCTGCATACTCTATGAAATTGGTGATTTGACTGGGTTAAGGAAAAAACATTCAAGTTAGATTTTCACAAATTGCTAAATTGATGTCACAAAATACGAATGAACGATTCGCCACTTTTAAGAAGAAGTTTGGCTTTTAATCTGTTAGATCAGACCTAGCAACATCTGGGTTTGATCTAGGCCTGATTAGGCGAACATTGTTTGTTCGGCTCATAAAGAACGAACCTCGCGTTTCTAATTGTTTAGTCTTTATTTGTTTTGTTTTTTTCTTAAGAAGAAGAGAGTGTGCTATTTTACCTTCTTTGAAAATTATTTGCTAGACTGTTCTTTGGATGGATTCATATTTATCTGCCTCTTTCTGGAAGATTTGAAGACTTCAAACTGAACAACACTGTTGTAAATATGGGTGGCCAAGGTAAATATAATTCCTTAAAGACTGGGAAAAATGGTGCTAAATTTATTTAAGGATGTAAAGATGGAAAAAGACACATATGCGACTGTAATAAGAATCTATATCTGCATACACTGCGGAGCACAAAATGAAATTATCCTGCAGTTACAATGCAGTTTGCACACAGTTGTATAGGCTCTATGTATGTAAGATTTGCTGGCGATATTCTAGGACCAATGAGTTGATACGATCAAACCTGAGTAAAAAAACAAAAAAAAGCAAAAGAATCAAACCTGCAAAACATTCAAAATTCCAATTTTTTTTAAATAGGAGCTTGAAACATCTACAGCAGGGTTTTATGATACGCTGAATTATATGGTGTGACTTTAGTTAAGATTTCATTACGTTTAGTGGGCGTTTCCCCCTATTTTCTTATACAAGGCACATTTTATCTGGCTCTTAACTTTTTATAAGTCAGACTAAACTTGATGAAACTTATGTATATTCATAACCAGCATTATAATGTAATTCTTTTGATGTAATTGCTGGTATAAAAATTACTTCTTTTTGAGTTTTGGTTACAATTGTGCTGGGTCACTCCTTATTACAGTTTGTTGCCACGAACTGTTAGATATTGTAATATCCCTGTCGTTTTACTAGCAACCATTAAAACCTAAAATTAATAGAAATCACTCTGTATTTAGGGGGCTCTCCCCTCCTCAATGTATAGCTATTTAACATTAGTTTCTTATGCTTTAGAAATTCAGCTTATTCCAACCGAGAGACTTTTCCGTTTCATCACTCCTTCTTACAGAATTGGGACAAAAAGTCCAACCTTAACGTATAAACTAAGAGGTTGGGGAGAGGCCAGTTGTTCTTATTACCTTAAATTACTTTAGGTTGCAACTTGGAACAATTGAAGGATTTTCCATTCAGTAGCATTGCTCAGCGTTTCTTAAAAAAAAATTGCCACGTAGATCGATTCTGAATTGTTTTGAATATTAAGTTGGTTTTATTGACTAGGGTTTATGCTCTGGTCTGGGACTCCAAGGTGTTGCATTCCAGTCTCCATTCCTCATTAGAGGCTGGACATTTTTTATTATATATTCAAAAGCTTCGGTTTGTTTTCCTTTAATGGTGATCCTTCTTTGAGTTTAATAAGCTTCGAATCTTATTCAATTTTCGATTGTCTTTCAAATCATTCATAGCTCTAAATAAGACATTGCAAAATCTAAATAATTAAGGTATTATAATAATAATAATAAGCTTTTATTACCCAAAAATATACAAAAGTATAAACAGTGGAGTACAGAGAAAAAATTAATAAACAAAGCAAAAACAAAAGTACACGTAACTCAACAATGGCAAGCACAATAAATCTAATATAACAAAGAAAAACAGTATAATAAAATATAAAATAGACTAACAGACTAAATAATATAATAAATATATAAAATTGGTAAATAATAAAATATATATAAATAATCAAATATATAAAATAATAAAATAGACTAAAAATAGACTAATTTTATATAAAATAGACTAACAGATCAGTAGAACAGACGAAGTAAAGCTGCATTGATTACTAGCAATATTTACAAACACAGTATAGACAGCCGCTCATCTTTCGCATTCGTCAAATTCATCATTTATTAATGACCCACAAAGATAAGCATATAGAGAAAAGAAAAAACAAACGAAATTAACAAAACGACAAAAAAAGAAACTAAATATTTATCCTACATAATACATAAGCAACAAGAGAAAATATTACTAAACTGGAAAGATACCTTATAAGAAGAACAAGATTATAGCAGCATCGCCCAATACAGGGAATTATTCTTGAAGAGAGATCAGACATAGCGAGACAGCCGATTTTGGACGGCCAGGTATGGATCAAGAATGCCATATCTTTCACTAATCCAAGAGTTTCTAGTCCAGAGTGGTAGGCTTAAATTCAGTTTATCATCGGCATAATTTAACAGTGATGATATCTCTGCCTCTAAACACAAGACTCGTCTTAACAACTTTTTGAGATTCTACAATACTATTATTGTAAAGGGTGGGGAAAGAAACTACACCTTGCCCTATGCGTTTTTCTACAAGAACTACTACAGACAAAATTTGTGGACCATCAATCGTCAGGACTTTAATTCTAACCTTCAGTTTTTTATATAAAGTTCGGATTGGTAGGGCGATTGATCAGTCAAGGCCACTTTTGAGCGCACACGACAGCATCTGAGCATGGACGCCAGAATCGAACGCTCTGCGAACATCATGACTAGCTGCTATAACCCTCTCCCCTGCCTGGTAACACTGTAAAAGTACATTACAAATGAGATGGTGAACATATTCCGAACTAACAGATTGTTTAAAACCAAATTTGTTATCAGAGCTTTCACAGACTCTACATAACTCATCAATAAAAAGAAACTCAAAAATTTTGCAAGAAACTGGGGCAACTGTTATGGGGCGGTGAGAACTGCATTGAGCAGGGTCTTTTCCTTTCTTTAATACCGGCGTGACAACCCCATCACAGAAGGAATCTGGCACAAAACCGCAAGAGCAGATCATCTGGTATAACAGAGTGAGATGCTCAAGGACCCTTTGGCTGCCATGAGCTGATTGCATGCCACAAATTTGGTTAATGCCTCGCTAGAGCTTCTTCTCTGCGTTAATTATCGTCACCCGAACATCAGAAAGAGTTACCACAAACCCGAGTGAAGGTGAAGCTTCACTTAACAGGAGATCAAGGTTATCTTCATATTTTGACACAAGCTGAGCTTCAGGTGCTGCAAATTCTACTTTATAATAGCTATTCAACTGTTCTTTTGTGGGTCAGAGGCTGGGACCGTCACAATCACTTCTTTTTCCCATTTAAGGAAATTCCACACGGCATTTGGCTCACTTTTCAGCGCGTTATTATTTTCGTCCAAAATGGTAGCATTGTGCTTCTGCAGGCATTTGGCAAACTTTCTTATCAGATAAATCCGCACCGTAATCACAGGACCTGAACTGGGCTTTTCTATATCCATCTACATTTTGTGCCAAAACATAGAAGCATGACAAAGCTGAGCTAGGAGTTGGTTTTCTTTCCAGCGTGGAACTCCAGTACCAATGCGAACCCTGCGTTGTGGTACTACAGCACTTTCAACGATTCTCAAAGCATGGATTATTTCCATGCAGTATACAGTTAAATCAATCTGTTTTTCAGTGGTTTCTAGACTAGGATTCGCTTATAGAAGGCGGTAGGGTACCTTGATCCTTCCCATAATTTCATCCCAAACAGACAGATACGTCCATATTGATCTTCTTCCAGTCAGATTTCTTACACCACTTCCTGACTTTGCTGGGACCTCTGCTTGGCTGTATAGTTGTATAAAAAAAAAAACAGGATACAGGTAAGTGATTGGAAATGTTGATTGTAGTGTTCACATATGGAGAGGGGAGAGGCAATGTCGTTTGCTTGGTTTGAAGAAAGAGATCAAGGGCCGAGGTTGCTCCCGAATTATGGATGTATGTAAAATCAAGATCGGTCAAAAGAACATCAAGACCGGCGAGGGCATTAAGGAAGATTTGTGAACGTGGGTTTGTACCAAACAGATTACAGTTCATGTCACCCGCTAGTATAACGTTTAGTCCTTGTTGTTTTGAACCATTAACTGAGCTTTCTAATTTTTTGTGAGCAATGCTGAACTTGCGTTCAGACTTAAGGTCTTGGTAGTCAGTTGGCATGTACACTGAGTAACTGACAGTCTCGTTTATTTTGACCACAACATAATTGTCAGAAGACGAGTGAAGAGTCGATAGAAGTTCCGCTCGGGTGAGTACCACTATACCACCGGATGGCCTACCTTTTCCACTTTGACTGGTTATCGCTAAAACCCCAAATAATCGTTGCTTTCTCTTATCAAGATAAGATTTAACTAGATCCAACGCCGGTCCACGCACACCACAATTATCCAATTTACTAAAAAGAATACAATGGGATATTGTATCGAATGCTTTTTTAAAATCTAAATATATTGTTGCTGGAATTTCACCTCTATCTAAGCATTCATGAATATATTGGATGAGAGCAACGATAGCATGTTCAGTGTTGTGTCCAGACCGGAAACCAAACTGGGAATTTGTGAAGAAATTAGACGATTTAAGAAAGTAATAAAACCTCTTATAAATTGCCTTCTCAAGTATTTTAGAAAATGCTGATAGAATAGAAATAGGGCGGTAATTTGATGAATTTTCAGGAGAGTCACCTTTGTGAAGCGGAACTATCCGCGCTTCTTTAAAAGCAGATGGGAAAACTCAAGTTTTAAATGAAAGATTAATTATATGCTGTAATGGTAATATTATTGCAGACAGTATTTCTTTAAAAATTTTAGAACTAGACCCGTCAATTCCCGCTGAATTACCTGGATTTAGATCACACACTATTTTTGTTATTTCAGAATGAGAAATAGGCCCGAGAAAAATTGAATTACTTTGAGGAGATGGAAGGTATGAAGAAAAATGTTTATTACTACGTGAATCAAACTGGTTCATTACTGATGAAACAATTTTCTCTCCTATTTTAGCAAAATAAGTATTCAAAATATCAGCCACTTTCTCCGATTTATTAGTAGTCGAACCATCTTCTAAACTAATAACTTCAGGAAAATTCGACTTACTTTCTTTTTTTATAAAATAATTAATTAAAGACCACGTTTTGCGAGGAGAATTTTGAGCTTCTTCGAAAGACTTTTTATAATACAATTGTTTCGACAAACGTATCATTGTGGTTAATTTATTTTTGAAAATTCTAAAATTTTTAATATTATAATCAGTTGGATTCTTTAACTGCTTTTTAAATAACTGATTTTTTTCTTATCTGATATCAAAATTCCAGACGTTATCCATGGCCTTATAGGAAATTTTTCTCTGCAAATTTTAATCGTAACAAGGGGGCATCTAGAATCAAGGCAGCAATTGAAATTTCTTAGAAAATTATCAGTTGCCTCATCTGTATCCTCCGTGGATATTACCTCCTGCCAATCCAATAGTCCAAGGCTTTCATTCAGGTGCTTTAATGTTATTTTATTTATTAACCGTCCTTGACGTTCCTTACTTACCTGTGGTATTTTACAAGTAAGAGCTATATCTGAAACCAGCAGGAAATGATCCGATATATCACTTAAAACAGCAAAATTTGCTTGAATAGGTAAAGATGTAAAAATATTATCAATGAGAGAAGCAGAACTAGGTGAAATTCTTGTAGGTATCAGGCAAGTAGGAAGCAGACACTCAGAAAAGCAAGAAGACAATAACTCAATAGAGGATTCATTTGAAGCTTCTAGAAGGTCAATATTGAAATCTCCGGAAAGGATTACATCTTTATTTTGAAAATGGGGTTGATGCAAAAAATCATGGAGTTTAGAGAGGAAAGATTTGACTGGAGAAGAAGGCGGTCTGTATACTACGCAAAAAAAACATCTTTTTTTTTCCAAGACTAATTTCAGTCACCATTACTTCAAAAAGCATTTCCTCATGAGAACCTTCCAGATTTGCAATGCGTCGAAAAGAGATACCTTCTTTAACTAGTACTGCTAAACCACCCTGGCGCCTAGTCAATCGGTTTTTAAAAATAAATTGATATCCAGGAAAAACAACCTGAGGAGTCAGGTCTGTAAGAAAAGTCTCACAGAATCCAACGGCATGACAAGATAGTTTATGAACTTCATCGACAAGATCATCCTGTGAACTAAAAAAACCCCTACAATTTAAAAATCCAGTTCTCACAACACCGGTACTGGGAAGATCAGAAACTTCGGAAGGTAATTTATATTTACAAATTGGAAAGTTAATTAGCACACTGTCATTTATCTTATTTCCTGAAAATTTATCATGGCTCTGGAATATGGAAAAATCAAAAGGGTTAGACTCAAGGTATCTCAGTCTATCCCCAATACAATTATCATCCAATGTACAAAATCAGAATTATGATCCGAACTAGCAGACACTTTCGCAAAATGCATACCTGAGTCTTAAAGTAGCAAAAACAACTGAACCAGTGAGAACTCGAAAATAATGAAAGAAAAAGAAACTGCTTGAAAATAAATAGAAACAGGAGAGAGAAATGGAACATATTCATTGTAAAATGAAATGCGGACACTGAAAAATTATTGCACTCAATTACTTCATATAAATAGAAACACACAAAAAAAGAAAGAAAAAGACATAAAATAAACACATAATAAGCTACAGAGGGACAAGAAATGGAACGTTTTTTCCCTACAGAGGAAAAAAAAATGCAATCGTATGAACAGAGAAACATTACATACTGTAAAATAATAAAAGTAATCTCACCAAATGAAATGTCATTATTAATCACCGTAACTAGTCAATCTTAATCCACTGTGGAGACGGAGACTTTTTACATTCTAGCGATAATTTGCTCCCTTTTTGTTTAATACGTGTAAGATGAATCGAACCTGAATCACGCATCTCCTTTCCCTTAGACAATAGCTCATTCCGTAGAAAATTTAGCTTTGGTGGGAGATCACTGCAAATGCGAATTCCACTACCCTTCAACTTATTTACCTCACTGAGAATCGACTGAATGCTACGATCCGTGTCTAGCGATATAAAAACAGGGGCCGGTCGAACACTAGTTTTCTTACTAGTAATGTTTGAACTGCTATTTCTCTTAAGGCGATAACACTTTGTAAGAGAAATGTCCTCGGTAACTTGCAATTTGTCAGAAAGAAGAGATAATACGTTGCTAGTCACTGATTGATTATGCTTTTCAGCAGGCAGACCATGAACAATCAAATTTAATCTCATTTCTCTCACTTCGATTTCCAAAAGCCTAGTCTCCAAATCGTTATTCCGCAATTTTTCTTGCTCTAGATCATTTCGAAGCTTTTTTGCTTCATCTTGTAGATTAGCATTTTCTGCTGATATTTTCCTAACTTCGTCTTGAAGAGCAACTATTGAGACCGAAAAACTTTTCTGTTCTGCTAATATTTTATCCAGTGACACCTGAAGCCGTTTCATTCCTTCATCAAACTTTGCTTGAGTGATCGCCATAATAATTGCTATAATCCGCACGTAGAAGTCTATTTTTGCATCAAATTACGCAATAAAAAGTCCAAAACAATATCAAATTTAATCCTTTTAACTTGAAAAAGTAATCCGATTATAGGAGTGCTACAGAAGGGAGGACACATATAGGTGGATTTGGCAAAACAGTGTCTAGAGGTTTTTTCATGAATGTGTTTGCAAAAATATCAGCTTTTAGGAAATCAGAAGTTATTAGTTGACCCTGGTGTTTTATTTCATATTTGCGATCATCAAGTGTCATTCTCTTGCCGTTCATCTTGCTTACGTATTGGTGAATCTTAGATACTGCAGTTTGATGATCTATGCTAGTCATAAATTTTTCCCATGCCTCTCTTTTGGCCTGTAAACATGTTTTTTTTTACTTTTGCTGAGCTATGTTTATATTCAATTGCAGTGCTCATTGATGGATGTCTTTGAAATGCCTTTTTTGCTACGTTCTTAGCTTCCACTGCAGTAGAGCATAGTTCATTCCACCAATTTTTAATTCTCTTATTGCCAGTTGGAGTCCAAATGTTGGGGCTTGTCTTGGGAATTGCTTTGTGAGCAGCGTCCATCATAATTTTGTTAAGTATTTTTACTTTATCAACAATTTGGGAAAAATTTTCAAGTAAATTATAATTGGCTTCTTGCAGGATTTGCTTGAACACTGGCCAATTACCTTTCTTGTTGATAAACTTCCTTTTTCCAGGTTTAGTTTGGTGGGACATATTAGAGATTGTAGTCTTAATAGCGCAGTGGTCACTTTGTAGATCTGTTACTCTACTTATTGAAACCTGGTCAACAGCAGCAGCAGGACCTAGTTGAATATCAATGGTTGAATTTTTTTTATTTTTTATATTATAATATGTTGGCAAATTATATGGTGTTAGAACTGCTATATGATTATTTTCTAACAGTAATCTTTCAACATTTTTCCCAGCTCGGTTTGATTGTTCAATATCTTCCCAAAGAGTGCTATGAGCATTTAGGTCACCAAAAATAAAGGAGTTGTGACCCTCTGCTTCTGTTGATAAAATATTATATATATCAGTATCCCGCTTTGGGTTATACATAGATTTAATTATTAAAGTGTCTCCTGAGCTTAAAGTGATTGATACTCCTACCACATCTATTTCATGGTCATGTTGCTTTAATAGTAATGGATAGTGAACTATTATACCAGCTATAAAAATGAGCACTCCACCTCCTTTTCTGCCAGAATCTCTATCTTTTCGATAGCATTTGTATCCTGGTATGGACACTTTTTTCAGATTATTTAAATGTGTTTCTTGGAGACAAATTACATCCACTTTTTCTTTATTAATATACGAGCATAGTTCCATCATTTTTGTATTATTAAGTGAAAAAGCATTCCACTGTAACACTATCAGTTTATCTATATCACTAACATTGTTAATTAGTTGGGGGGGGGGGTGTCTTCTAATCATTGGGAACTTGAATATTTTTGGCTGCAACAATAGCAATTAGTTCCTTAAGTTCATCCGTAACTTCTTTCAGCAATGACTCTGGAAAGTGCTTTTCTAGTGTTTTCTCACATAGTTCATTTTTCATTTGTGTGTCATAATTTGATGATCGAATAAGCTCCTGGGTAATAATAAATTTTGTCAAGTTTCTTACTTGATTACCAACTAAGACTGTGGGTGTTGGAGGCTTGATGTTGCTTCTTGGAGGTCCATTACCCCTAATAGATAAGAATGTAGGTCTTTCGGGTTGAGAGGGGGATGCACCTGCAGGAATTCTTCCTAATTTGTGGTTAAGTCTGGGGAAAGAAGGGCTGGTTATACTTATGGGTTGCTCACTAGTTGATAGGGAGTAGGTCTCATAGAAGTTGGTAGCAGGAATTTTTTCCACGCCTGCTGTGGTTGTCTTCTCATCTCTTGGACTGGAGTTGGTTTCCTGGAAGGTGTATTGACAAAGTTTATATGAGGCTGACTTGGTTCTTTCCTCATAGCATTAGCAATTACGGGTGCTGGTATTCTTTTCTTCTGTGCTATTTTTACAATCTGACTTCTTTGTTTGTATTTGGTACAAAGATTTCTGTCATCAGAAAGATGTGAACCTCCACAGTTAATACATTTTGTTGGGTTATGGCAGTTGCTTTCAGAGTGACCCCTTGATGTACAGTTTTTACAAACAACAGCAGTGGCAAATGGACAGAATTTTTGTGTGTGCCCTAGTTTCAAGCAGTGTTTGCATTGTATAGGTTTTTCATCATAGAGTCTAAAGGCAACTCTTCCACCAAACAAGAATAACTTTTCTGGTGAATAGTCTCCTTCAAATGCACAAAGAACAGAGTTACTTGCTACTGACTCATTGTTTTCATTTCTGTTTTTTAGTCTTGTTGTTGACTTCAGAGGGTAAGATAAAAGGGAACTATCAGTAAGACCCTCTTGGATGTCATTGTCTGTATATAAACTGGGTATATTATAAATGACCAGTCTAGTTTCTTTTTGAATTAGTTGTTCTTTTGGCTTACAAGTTACTTCCATATTACCAATATGTGTCAAGTCCAGCAGAGAGGTCAGACAGGCTGCATCATTGGCAAATACTTCAGCTTCTCCATTTCTGTTAATGAATATATCAAATTCCTTTCTTAACTTCTTGAAAATGTTCATCCTCAAAAAGTCAATATGTGTTTTTGGTTCAAATTTCAGGGGTTTGGGACTGGTATTTTTCTGGACGAGTGAGATTACAACAGCAAACATTGGAATGGATAATTCATAGCTAGGGGTTGGGGCTGTTGACCCATCTGTTGGTACCGAAAGATTGGGGCCGTCAACCTTTCTCTTTTTATTATTCTTTTTCTTGAGTTTTTGAACTACTTGGAAGTCATCCCATGCCAGATGATTCTCATCATCCGGTACTTGACAGTTTGGTTCACACCACTGAGGTGAACCCACAGAAATCATTGTGCCATCACTAGATGTAGATTGTCTTGATGGCTGTTTAGTTATGGCCTTTTCAGTTTATCATTATCATTATTTGCAGGCTTAGTGATTTGAGGAGGAGATATGGCAATATTGCTCTTAGGCTTAGCATGGCTCCCCTCTAGATAGGGATCTGGTGGATCTAGCTTAGACATAAGTCTAGTAACTTCACAATATCTGAAAGGTGCTAAACCTCTTAAATAAAGAAATGACAATAATTGAATAAATGATAAAACTTTAGATACTATACTGCCAAAGCAATATAATTATCAAATATAATATTAGTAAATATCCGTTTTCTCTTCTTCTTCTTCATAGATTACTCTTCAGATAATTACCTATGATACATAATTTAAATATTTACCCCTGTACAGTAGGGCGTTAAAACAATCTATCACAATGTAAGATACAGTATATTTAGATATGATGCTGATTTACAAATTCCAGGATTCTTTGTTGTAGTTTTCATAATTTTGTTGATAAAGTTTTATATATTCATCATATTTTATTTTATGTCATTAACATATAAGAAAGACTTGCTTAACTTTTGGCCATTGGCATCTGGTTTACCCAATTGGGTTACATCAGCTACTGGGATTGGGTTACCAGTTCTGTCAGAGAGTCCTTCTTTTAGATCCTGAATAAGAATTTCTGGAGGGATGTTATACACTACTATTTTAGTTGGGTTTTGGTTTGGGGTCCAGAGAACGGATTTTATTGGTATGTTAATAAGAGATTTTGAATTCTGTAATATATTTGCTGATTTAGAATCTTGAAGGGCTATTAGCAGAGATCCATCACAGTTAATGTTTAATGAAAACATTGATTTTAACATTTTAAAGATTGCAACCCTCAAGAGAGCTATCTTTTTTATTTCAAAGGGGGTATCTGGAGTGATTTTTAAGTAAATACCAAGGTTTTGTGAGGGGAATGTTGGGTCATGGGAAGGGGTATTATTTTTGATTGGTGAAATCTTTTTCCTTTTTTTTGTGTTTCTTGATAGGACCTCTTGAAATTCATTTTCAGTCTGATCCTGTATTGTGACATACACCCCGAGTTCCACCATTGTGTTATTGAATGACCCCTCATGTGAGCTTTGAGAAAGTTGACTTGACCAGCCAAGGGGTTGAATGTTTTCAGTGGTACTTGGGGTAGGGTCCGGGGAGATTTTTTTGGGTGGTGTTCTATGCATTGCCTATTGAAATAAGCTTTAATACCATCAGAAAGAAGAAGAGAAAAATTGATATTATAAAACCAGACTGTCTGCCACTCTTTCAAAGGGAGGACTTCACCATCCACAAAAAAACACTATAGTGTTGTCTAGAAGATGGTTTGGTATAAGATTGGTTCAACTGACTGCTGATAAATCTAGGTAAATATCACAAAAATAAACTACTAGTCCTTCTTTTTCGTCGCCTTCTGTGGTTATGTATATATAGCTTTTTGCTTCTTATTCTTCTCTGGTTAT
Source organism: Artemia franciscana (assembly GCF_032884065.1). Lineage (NCBI taxonomy): Eukaryota > Metazoa > Arthropoda > Branchiopoda > Anostraca > Artemiidae > Artemia > Artemia franciscana. The sequence goes on along the minus strand of NC_088865.1, from coordinate 16,300,507 downwards.
ATAATGCTTGATGTGGTATAAGCCAAGAGAACGACCTGTAGACCTATAGAAGACAACCTGTTAAAAAAAAGATGATTCTTTGTAATTTACATAATAATTATAGCTTTCTACATGCAGCCCTGCTCTACTTTAGCCCCATCCCTCCTAATATGGAAATCTATAGCTGAAATTACATATTTTCTATTGATTCTGCCAATCTATCCCTCAACCCTAGTACCTGTTAATTGAGGCAACTGTGGCACAACAAGAACTGGAAAAACAAGTAAAAGGTGGCAGAAAACATTGGAAATATATAATTTGGGCTATATATTTGCAAATTAGGCATGTTAGGGGTGAATTTCTTGTTGTTCAGATTTTGATCTACAAATAAAGTGAATATACTACTTGATGCCTTTTTGTATGTTCTTTACAAATATAATAATTGCCTATTTTGCTAGTTCAAGTTTAAGCACTTTTTGATCTTACTTAACCTAACAAATTTTGGATGTTAAAAACATACATTATTTTGTCAAAAATGACCAAAAACACGTACCTTAATTGAAAATTTGGCATCAAAGAAGAAGATGTTTTAAGCTTTTTTATACCCAAAAACTATTTGAGTATACTTTGGTCATTTTCAAGAGCTCAAAAACTTGTACTTGAAGCACTTATTATGTTTGTAAAAAACATAAAATGGCATCAAGGAGTATGTTCACTTTATTTGTAAATCAAACATATGAACAACAAAAAATTACCAATTATTAGTAAAAGCTGCACAATTTTCCCCTGGGTATGTAGGCTTAGTGGAAGGTCACTTATACCTGATCATGTCCCTACTGTTTTTACTTGGTTGAAAAAAATCCAAAGAAAGTTCCTATTGAAAAGGAAAGAAATCAAAAGTGAGATTGAATTTGTCATAGCTTGGAGGTTTGCCCCTTCAGTCTGTTTATAGAAAACAGATTCATAATTGAAGTTTTGTTCATTTCAATCTTAGGTATGATCTACATTTGTTGCACTTACTTAAATTGTTGTAAAGAGATACTTTTATTTATTTGTCTTGTTTGTTTTCTACATAATTTTTGAAATCTTTAAATTGATATACATTTCTTACAAATTAATTAGTCATATCATAGTTCCACTTGCAAGTTTTGACCTACTTTGTAACCCTGGTCTCAAAATTGCATATAAATTTATTTAATCTAGGAAACATAGAACTCTCTGTTTAAAAGAAAATCGATGGACATAAGTAGGTTTTAATACACTAAAGTCCTAGGGTCATGGAAATTAAAACAAAACAATGAGGATTAACTTTAAAATTCTGGACATGACATAAATATAACATTCACAAAATTTCACTTTTGTGCTCAGTTACCAACCTGAACAATTGCCCTAAATTTTTAAACCTTGCAAAACATTCACCAGCCACCTCTTATGACCTACACTCTTGTCTGTACATCAACAATTCATTGAAAAGGAAGGACCACCTTACTGGCATTTCTTCCTTTGTACTTATGTTTAATGGGTTTAAAAGAAAGCTTCTATGGCTAAGTCAGAAGCCCTGTAAAGGACTGGGTGATCCTTTAGCCAGGAAGTGCAATAGGAAGCTAGGGGCAGTCATCCTATGCTTTTGCATACCCTTCCTGCTTACTGATCCCAGATTTCTCTAGGTAACCTGTTAAGTTTGGGCCAATTCTGGCTGAACTTACAGAGTTACATCACTGACCTTTGTCCCAAACCAAATAAACTGCTAATGCCAGGAATTAAACCTGTGCCCTTTGGATAAAGGATTCTCAACCTAGAGTGTCAGCCACTTAGGAAGGAACACAAATGTCACCAGAGAACAAAAATTATTTGGAAAAAGAAAATATTGAAAAAAAAAAAAACAACTCAAGTCATAGATGCTCATTGCTGTCCCACAAACAATATGTATTTTACTAAGACAAATAAATTTTTAAACAGGTATCAACAAAACTCCATCAGGGATTGTATTTACTTAAGGTACAATCAGCAATATGAATGCTTAGTTTTGTGATATTCTAGTCTTGAAATAATAAAAAAAGAGAAATTATATGTTTTATTTGTTTTCCACAAGCCCATTTGAGAAATATCATTTGTGACAACAATATACCCATGGTTGGCTCAGAATCTCTCTAAAATGCTTTAAACAGAAGGAATTTTAAAAACAATTATACTCATCAGCAAGAAAAATATTAACAAAACTCTCTAAACTTGGTACTTTTTAAGACAATTTTTAGCAAAGCAAATGCAAAACTTTAATGGTGTCCTATGTCATCTAAGAAAAAACCATTAAAATGTGTCAAATGAATTTTGATGTAAGATGCCTCAAATACTTTTAGTTGAATCTGTGAAATGAAGGGCCAGGTATTCCTTTACATTTTATACAACATGTAAAGAGAAAAACAGTTCAAATTTTTTCACAAAAGAAGAAGGTTGCTGTAAAAAAAATAAATGTATTTTTAATGGAAAGCAACTGACATCAATAAAATCAAATAAAACAAAAATTCATGGAGAATAAATAATATAAGCCATATATTTAACCTATAATGAGGTGGCATAAAAGATTATTTCTAGAATTAGAAAAAAACATTGTTATGGCTTAAAGTTCTGCTCAATCAACAGGAGTTGTCTAAGGCTAGAATAATTAAGAATTAAGGCCAGAGAAAAAGAAACTGATAACCAAAAAATAAGGCACCCAAAAATTTCAGGACCCTTTAGAGGGTAAAGAAGTAGAAGTAGGTACTTCAAAATACCTTCCTTGGACATACTTTAGCCTGTAGACACATCCCTGAAAGTTTCATTTTCATAGCCTAAACCCTTTCTGAGATAAGAAGAAGTCAATTAACTAGAATTTTACCACATATATATATATATATATATATATATATATATATATATATATATATATATATATATATATATATATATATATATATATATATATATATATATATATATATATATATATATATATATATATATATATATATATATATATATATATATATATATATATATATATATATATATATAAATATATAGATTAGGGGGGAGCAGTTGAAGTTCTCTGATACAGACAAATTATAGGTCTATATTAGGATTCAGGATGAAATTAATTCTAAATGTAGGTCTATGTCTAGGCTATTTCATAGCTGTCCCATTAGTGATTTAATCATAAAATTTTAGCTTAGAATTCTACTAAAATAACAGGGATTGCATTTTCAGCACTAAAGGCAGAGAAAAGGCAACTGGTAACTGAAAATTAAGGTAAAATGTTTTTTTGTCAAAATTTCAATAGGTGTAGACCTGTCGTGTAAGCAAATTTCAGGACCCTCTAGAGGGAGGAGGGGAGGTGGGTACTTTAAAATATAGGTGGGTAAAATAAAATATAGACTGTTTTCCTAAATTAGTGATTAATATAGACCAGCACTTGAATGAGGCCTTAACCCTACTCATTCATACAAATCACACAGGTCAAACAGCATAGCCATACACAATCAACCGTAAAGAATAATCCATGGACAGGCAGTCATGTCGTCAATAAGTATAAGTCGTCATTTACCAGACAATAGAAAAAATAATAAAGACAAATAATTCAGAGGCAACAACCCAACACAAGGGCTCATCAGGAGAATAAACTTGCCTATAGGGTTTTGCCACTTTAAATTCTCTACCCAGCAAAGTGTTGTGGCTACCACAGAATATCCATTGCATCCCCATGTCAGGTATACTACCTAGTTGGTGGGGCGCTTCGCGCCCTCCCAAGCCCCCCCGCGCACGTAAGTCGTTACGCGCCATATTAGTTACGCGCCATTGTAGTTGTGTCCCTTTGTCCCACCTGTGGATATAGATAGATTTATATGTGTTTCAAACTACGTTAAAATTGCGAATATACAACATTCTTGGCTTTCCCATTGTCTGTGCATATACAAAGCCGTATGTACTTACAATGACGTCATATGCAAACGCTCTTTTTACAAACAAACAAACATGCATACACACAACTCGTTTTTATATAGATAGATAGATAGATAGATACAATACAATACAAATTAACTGCGTAAAACTTGCGAATATACAACATTCTACGCTGTCCAATTGTCGCTGCATATAAATAGATTGTCAGCTTTACCGACCCTCGAACATGCAAGGTACAATTGTCCATGGGAAAACAACCAGTATTAAGATCTATACCACATTTTTCTAACGATTGACCTTGAGCTTTGTTAATGGTGATTGCAAATGCTAATCGAATTGGGAATTGCGATCTTTTAAATTGAAAAGGCAGATCCGTTGGAATCATGGGAATGCGAGGAATAAGAACAGCCTCACCCTCAAAAGGCCCTGTCAAGATTGTGGCCTCTATTAGGTTTTCCATTGTTTTTTACGGCAAGTCGCGTGCCATTGCAAAGCTTTGGTGGGTTGATATTTCTTAAAAGTATTATTGGTAGGCCTATTTTTAGTTGTAGCACGTGTGGTGGAAACCCTGAAGGATCTATGGAATTTAAATATTCAGATGGATAATTAACCGCTTCATTTGGTTCCAAAACTGTGTCGACTGACTTGTAAAGGACTGCCTGGTCTCGAATCTTGGTCAAAACAATATTGTTGATTCCGTGGACGTCTATATTTTTGGGTGCGAGAATCGCTCTTTCACTTGGCCATTTATTATTTTTATATCTTTTTAGAATATTCAGAAATACTTTTTCAATCAATTCATTTTTGGACGTCACTAAACTACAGAAATCAGCAGGTAGTTGTGTACGTCCTGAAATTGAGTCTACTGGGAGCTTTCCGTTTCCAATTACCAGCAATTGATCTGAAAATGTTTTACCAGAGTCAACGTTTTGCAATCGGACACGCATATTTGTAGTTAATTTTAATATTTTTACGTGTGCCCATAAATTAGAATTTTTCAGGCAAGCATTCATTTCGTCCGCAGGAGTTAAACTACGTAAAAATTGCGAATATATAACATTCTTGGCTTTCCCATTGTCTGTGCATATACAAAGCCGTATGTACTAATAATGACGTCATATGCAAACGCTCTTTTTACAAACAAACAAACATGCATACACACAACTCGTTTTTATATAGATAGATGGATAGATAGATACAATACAAATTAACTGCGTAAAACTTGCGAATAAACAACATTCTTCGCTGTCCAATTGTCGCTGTATATAAATAGATTGTCAGGTTTACCGACCCTCGAACATGCAACGTACAATTGTCCATGGGAAAAACAATCAGTATTAAGATATATACCACATTTTTCTAATAATTGACCTTGAGCTTTGTTAATGGTGATTGCAAATGCTAATCGAATTGGGAAGTGCAATCTTTTAAATTGAAAAGGCAGATCCGTTGGAATCATGGGAATGCGAGGAACAAGAACAGCCTCACCCTCGAAAGGCCCTGTCAAGATTGTGGCCTCATTTAGGTTTTCCATTGTTTTTTTTTACGGCAAGTCACGTGCCATCGCAAAGCTTTGGTGGGTTGATATTTCTTAAAAGTATTATTGGTACGCCTATTTTTAGTTGTAGCACGTGTGGTGGAAACCCTGAAAGATCCACGGAATTTAAAAATTCAGATGGATAATTAACCGCTTCATTTGGTTCCAAAACTGTGTCGACTGACTTGTAAAGGACTGCCTGGTCTCAAATCTTGGTCAAAACAATATTGTTGATTTCGTGGACGTCTATATTTTTGGGTGCAAGAATCGCTCTTTCACTTAGCCATTTATTATTTTTATAATTGCTCAGAATATTCGGCAATACTTTTTCAATCAATTCATTTTTGGACGTCACTAAATTACAGAAATCAGCAGGTAGTTGAATACGTCCTGAAATTGAGTCTACTAGGAGCTTTCCGTTTCCAATTGCCAGCAATTGATCTGAAAATGTTTGACCAGAGTCATTGTTTTGCAATCGGACACGCATATTTGTAGTTAATTTTAATGGTTTTACGTGTGCCCATAAATTAGAATTTTTCAGGCAAGCATTCATTTCGTCTGCAGGAGTTAATCTAGGTATTATAGGTAATGTTTGCCTGAAATCTCCCGCAAGCAATATTAATGTGCTGCCAAAGGGTTTCGACTTCCTTCTCAAATCTTTCAAGCATTGATCCAGAGCCTTGAGCGATTTTTTGTGTGCCATTGTGCACACATCACAAATAATAAGTTTACATTGCTGCAATACTTTACCCATCCCAGATGATTTGGAAATATTGTACGTGGGAGTTTCTGTAGAATGCAAACTCAGAGGCAATTTCAAAGCGGAATGAGCAGTTCTTCCACCAGGCAGCAATGTTGCGGCTATACTGGACGACGCAATTGCCAACGCTATATCATTTTTTGATCGAATTGATGCCAGAATCAGTTTTATCACAAACGTTTCACCAGTACCTCATGGCGCATCCAAAAAGAAAATTTCTCCAACATTGTCATCGACACAATGCATTATTGTATCATAAATGTCTTTTTGTTCCGACGTTAACTTGGAAATGTTATTTTGTACATACAACAATAGATCACTCGTACTGTAACTTTGTTCGCGATCCAATTCTACACATGTCGAAACAGCAGCGATACGGTTAGGTGAAGGCATTCCCAAATCCTGAAGAGGTTTGTTTGCCCTACGTACGCACAAATCTCCTATAATAACTAAAGTGTAGTCATAAATTTCTGATGTAAAATCAAAAGTCATATCTGACGTCTCTAACTGTTTTCGATGGAGTATATCTTCGGACATTTTTGACTTATATTTTTCCCATAACTCTGTAGGAGCTGATGGAGAGCAAGTTGTTAAAATGATGCCAAACAATGCACGAATTTGACTTGGGGTTGTCGTTTCGCACGCGTCATTGATGCAGTTATCCCAGTGTTGGTCATTCTCCAATAAATTCCAAGCTTGGCATGCACTACGGTAAGTCATGTATAGTACCGTTTACAGTTCTCAAATACTCAAAGGATGTCGGACCGGGTACATTCACCAAAAGCAGGCGTAGAAAGAAGCATTCATGTTGATTGGGGTGAACGGTGTAGAGTCTTCCTATCGTGGTATCTTTGAAGATGGTAGGTTGGCCGTCGACTGACTTACCCTGTTTTCGACGTTCAAATACTTTATTTTTAGTATTCCACGTGTAATACGAAGGCACTTCAGTATACAGCAGTTTTTTTGCAAAAGAATCATTTTTGCAAAGCGAAAAAAAAGCTGTTAATGTTGTATCCGGTGGATTCAGGGCTCTTTGTTGCACGCTGGTTTCCGTGAAATAAACACGTTGATCATTCTGTAAATGTACCGCTAAGTGAACAACAGCTGGACTACGTTCATGTATCGGAAATGAAAGAATTCGCCAAACAGCTTCATTACTGCTTATGTATCTTCCAGCCTGATATTTTACGATTTCGTCGAAATCTTTGATTTCGGTCTGCAAGCCAAAAACTGCCATGTCACTGCCTTTGTTGACATATTTACATATGTATTTGATTGCCTTTACGGAGTTACAGTATTCAACGTTTATGTGTGCATTAAATGTTTTTGATAATAATGGGGAATATGGAACAACCCACTGGTTATCTACTTCGATGGTGGTACCGTTACGCTTCTTTATTATTGCTGTTTTACCGCCTTCTTCAGTAGATCTTCTTCTATATTGTGGGTAACCATCATTGCCATTAATTGTGTTGGATACTAAAAGTCGAGGATATTGCTTTGTGCACCTTCCTTTGGCCATGCATGGTGAATTTTCGTTCAGTGCACCGCAAGGTCCATGTATCATATTTTTTACAATAATATCATGTAACCCCTTATCGACATTTTTATCAGGTATTTCAGCGGAAATCACATCATCAATTTCGTTCGAAGTAATTTTTTTATGTAGCCAGATTAGTATATGTGCGTGTGGTAAACCTCGTTTTTACCATTCCACTGAGTACATCCATCATCGCACTGACCCAAAAACTTCAAGTTTTACTATGTAGTTTATCAGTGATTTCAACTTTTGCCGGAAGACACGGGCCGTAATGTCATGCCTATGAACCGCCGATTGTCCTTGAAGTAAAAGCTGCAGTATCTCGTCCCAAGATTGATTACATGTAAATGTAATAAATAAATCTGGACGACCATAGAGACGAACATACGCAATAGCATCTTGAGCATATTCATGCAAATGACGGGGACTGCCAGCATATGACGAAGGTAAAATTGTTAATCTTCCAACGTTTGTTATATTACCGTCATTTATAACTGCATCTCGCAAATGAATGTATTGTTCAGAGCGGAGCTTGGTCTGATTCAGGCGGATATATAGCAAACGTTCTGATTCAATTTTAGCATACATATCAACGACAAATTGGTGAAACAATTCACGGCATTTTAAAATATAATTTTCTTCATCCTGCCGAATCATTAGTCTATAGGAATAATAATGCATTGCACTGCATTTCTTATTCATTTCTTTGTTAGTGGCTGGATTCATCAATTTAATATTAAAGTGATAGCCGTCGGCTCCATCCCAAAAAATGATAGGATATTGTAAGGCATCGTAGCATCGATGAGTTTCAGCAATTCTTAACAACTGAGCGTTTCGCTTATGAAGAATAATATCTCGAGGTAAAAACTGATCACTGACAATAACGATTGCCACTTCGTCGATAGTTGGAGCATTGTATCTACGCACATGTTGGCCAGGAGGCATTTTGTCAGCGGAAATAACAATTTTATGCGTATCAGTAGGCATCAAATCGATGGCTGTTTTGAACAGACGCACTAAATTAGTATTTTCGCGGAAAAGATGTTGCAATTGGGAAACGATTGTCCTTTCAACGTTGGGAGAAATTTCGCAACGTGCATTCAATTCAGAATTTCTATCACTGATGAAGTACAATTGTAAAAATTTATGATTCTCGCCTGAGAATGGTAGAAGGGACCCTGCTCTATGATAAATTTGCCCTTTTACTTTGAAAGTAGACATAAATTGATCTGGATTTTCGATTTGGGCTCCAAACGACGTCATTTGGAAACATGAGTTGTATTTTCTGATTTGTGACAAAAAATAATTAGATTCTGACCTAGTTCCAGTAAGGAAAGTCTTCAATGGCTCTGGTGGTGCAGCCAATAGAGGAAGTTTAACTTTTCCTGAGGCGCAACACATTCCCATTGTTTCACCATTGAATTTCAAGGCCTTGCAATAGGGACAAATTTTAGACATTGTCCCGATTTGAACACATCTACTCAAGCTATAATCATCGACTGGGCTGTATCTGAATACCAGGCGATAACTTTCAGGTTGCTCTGATTCCTCGGCACGCTTTCTTTTCTTACTTTCTCTATCAGCAGCAAGCCTGATTTGTTGCTGTTCTTGTGATTTCTCGGCACGCTTTCTTTTCTTACTTTCTCTATCAGCAGCAAGCCTGATTTCTTGCTGTTCTTGTGATTCCCCGGTACGCCTTCTTTTTTCACTTTCTCATTTAGCAGCAAGTCTGCTTTTGCGTTGCTCTGGTAGTTCCTCGGCACGCTTTCTGTTCTTTCTTTCTCTATCAGCCTCAAGCCTGTTTCCTTGCTGTTCTTTTGATTCCTCGGCACGCTTTCTGTTCTTTCTTTCTCTATCAGCCTCAAGCCTGTTTCCTTGCTGTTCTTTTGATTCCTCGGCACGCTTTCTGTTCTTTCTTTCTCTATCAGCCTCAAGCCTGTTTCCTTGCTGTTCTTTTGATTCCTCGGGACGCTTTCTTTTCTGACTTTCTCTATCAGCAGCAAGTTTTTTGGCATAGACTCTTTGAGCATCTTCATCGGCTTTTGCCATTGTAAGTTCATCAGTGATTTTAAAGCTAAACATTAATAGATTTCTACGTGAACATATATGTCTTAAATATCTTTAATGACGTCACCGTCATAGCAAAAATGACGACAACTAACTTCATGACGTCAGTCGACATAGAAACATGACGTCACCTGACAGACAAACACACAGACAGACAACTTATTTTTATATATATAGATAGATAGATATATATATTGTGATTCCTCGGCACGCTATCTGTTCTTACTTTCTCTATCAGCCGCAAGCCTGTTTTCTTACTGCTCTTGTGATTCCTCGGCACGCTTTCTTTTCTTACTTTCTCTATCAGCCGCCAGTTTTTTGGCATAGGCTGTTTGAGCAGCTTCCTCGGCTGGTGCCATTGTAGGTTCTTCAGTTATTTTACAATTAAACATTTTTTCCGTCCACGATCTTCTTACTTTTAAACATTGTATTGTATTGTATCAGATTAACGACGCTTCTTGACTACTAAGGTCCCTGCGTCGGCCCTGCAGTGCATTGCTGACCCATTTTTCTGTGAACGAATGTTTTAAATACTTTTAATGACGTCATCGTCATAACAAACATGACGACAACTAACTTGATGACGACATGACATGATGATATGACATGATGACAAGACATCACTCGACACACAGACAACTTATTTTTCTATATATAGATATAGATGAATGATGTCATAATTGTAGGCTTAAATCATCTATATATAGCATGAAAGTAAATTCAAGATTACGATAGCAGCCATAGCAAAATCAGCATGTGCTCAGGGAGGCAATGCTAGAAACAACCTAGTAAGCTATGATCATGTCGCCGACCAAGAAGGAAAAAAGCTTGTAATGTTTAAAAATAGTGTCAATTTGGAGCACAAAGTACACCATTTGGGTATACCGCCTTGTCTGAAAAACAATAAAATTGCCCATTACGATTATACCAACGTAATAATTAAATACAAAATTATGAAGATAGCTATAATTAAATTAGTATTATTTTGCATAAAAGTCTATTGTATATCATGACAATTAGGGATTAAATAAGTTTCATTAATATCATGGTTTTATGAGATCACCAAGAGTTAATGTTTCCAAAAGTATTTGTGATAAATTGTCTTGTCAAACGATAATCATTTTGCATTTTCATACTTTTATTGCCTTGAGCCACGTTCGTCTCTTACTAGGTAGCGACTACGATATCTTAGAAACAGAAAAATTGAAATAACTCACTATATTTACAACACAATCCTGCACCTTTTAATCGTATAATATAAAAACGCAAAAGTATTTGGCTACACTTGGCCTACAGAAAAAAGGGATTTTTTTAATTGTTAAGAATGTAGTTTTTCCAAAAAGATTTTGAAAAACTAATGAGTATATACATTTGACTAATAACCAAATTTGACATTGAGCTTGCAGCAGTAAATCTATTACAATCATGACAAAATCTATTGAACATGGTGATTATGAAGATGAAAGCCTTGCAATAGAAATTAGATTCTTGATACTTTATATTATTTATGATATTTTTTATATTTTAGTATTTATCTATGTGCCTGCAATGCAGCGATTTGAAGAAGCCTATTACTTGTATTGCTTATTCCTTGTTCTTTTAAATTCGGTTGGTGTGATGGTGTTTGTTTTAGTTTGTTTTACTGTGGTTTCAGTTTGCATCGAATGTGATGGATGGCAGCTGTTTCTAACCCCCTCAACTACCTCTCTCTCCAACGAACAAAACCCTGCTAAAATGAACACAAAATCTGTTGAACTTGGCGATTACGAAGATGCAAGCATTATAAGTCTTAAAGTAAGACATTCTTACTTTATTTGGTTTTTTAAAAAAGAGGATGGAATCTTGATCTGTCTTATTTTTCTACATTTCAGTTATGTTCCATTATATATCTGTGTACCCGCAATGCACCAATTTAAAGTAGCCTTTTGCTTGTATTTGTTATTCTCATGTATTCTATTTTATATTAATGTGATGTTCCTTTTAAGCAATTGTGCTGCTATATCTTATATTTTGAGGGTTTTTTTCTTTGCGGTTTGGACTAACGTCAAAAGTGATAGATGGCAGCAGCCCCCAGTCCCCCCAACTACGTCTCTTTCCATCGAACAAGTATAATTGAAACGGTGAGACAGTGATTTCGCTTGAAATAGTCCAAAGAATATATAACAATGCATCTAAGGTGTACACAGCCCCCCATGCCCTAGAGATAGGGATGTAGTTCATAGCCTATGGGCAGTGAGAACATGACATTGTATGCATGGCCAATTGTTATTTTTATCAAATTGGCCTTATTTCTTTCAGGCCTACCACAAGTCTTGCGTACAGACACTAATTTTTTCTGCGAGATAGTATAACGCAAGAACCTCATGAAAAGTTGCTTCTCTGGGCTGAGGTATAATAATTCACTGTCTAATGCCTGATATTTTGCGATTTGTTTTGATATCTTGATTATTTTACATTTTGCAATTTCTTAATTAGGCCTAGATATGATTTTAAAACAATCGGAAATTGAATAAAAAATGGAGCTTATTAGAATACCCATTAAAACAAAATAAACAGAAACTATTGGATGTATAGCAGTGGGTGCCCTCTCCTCTAACTCAGATTTCACGTTTAAGTTTGATTTTTTGTCTCAATTCTGTAAGAAAGAGTGATGAAACGCAAGGGTTATTCAGTTGGAATTAGAAACATTTCTAGAGCATACAAAACTAACGTAAAGAGTTGGAATTAGAAGCATTTCTAGAGCATAAAAAACTAACGTAAAGAGTTGGAATTAGAAGCATTTCTAGAACATAAAAAACTAACGTAAAGAGTTGGAATTAGAAGCATTTCTAGAGCATAAGAAACTAACGTAAAGAGTTGGAATTAGAAGCATTTCTAGAGCATAAAAAACTAACGTAAAGAGTTGGAATTAGAAGCATTTCTAGAGCATAAAAAACTAACGTAAAGAGTTGGAATTAGAAGCATTTCTAGAGCATAAAAAACTAACGTAAAGAGTTGGAATTAGAAGCATTTCTAGAGCATAAAAAACTAACGTAAGGAGCTATGTGTTTAAGAGCTGATAGCCCTCTTCATCTCCAGAATAATTTCTGTAAATCTTTGGTTTCGGTGTTGGGCAAACATTAGAATGATTTATGCTCAAATAATATATCCTGGATTTTGAAATTAGTAAATTTTCTTTATTCCCATGGGGATTACCAAATAAGAAGATTAGCAAAACAAATAAAACAGAAAAAAAAAATCCAAGTGTTTCTTCTTCTTTCCAATTTATAAAGTTGCTACAAGTGCGCAATTGCCAAACGCTGTATTTCCTTGGCAACATAGAATACGCTAGCGCAGCAGCTTTTCGTGTACTTCTGGAGATAGTCTGTGCAGAAGAGAGCAATATCAAACGATAAGGAGGCCGTATTGGTACTGGCGGGATTTTAATCTATAAACTCCTGGGAACATGTGATTCGAGTATTGTACTTCCCACAGATTCTGTCTACCTCAAGAATTTAAGAAGAATTCAAGATTATCTCGATAACTCCTCATTGAGTCTTTGCCACGAACACATCTTGTGAATATTCCTACCTGATTTGCTCTTGCCCTTACTGACAACTATTGTGACCCCGCCCACGAATTTTGATGAAATTTGATCATTTCACCGGATGATGCCAGGTGAAAGACTTGTTTTGATTCCCGTGTTGAATGTCATTTCACGGGCTAGAAATGCTGGTTGTTCAGCTGATAATATCATAAAAATTGCTTGCACTTTTTGCAAAGGAGAGATGTTAATTGAAACAGAGAATATTTTGTCGGCTGACACTTCTATTAATAGGGTGACTGAGCGCCCCAAAGTGACTGATAATGTAAGCGATATGGTTCGATCTTTCGATCTTTGTGACGAGAAAAAGATCAACCTACCTCAGTATCTGATTTTCGAGCTAGATCAGCTCCCATGTGTAATACGCCGAGTGCCTGATGGAACATCTAAAAGTGACCTATGCGATCTCGCTAATAACTGTTTGAATAGTTAGACGCTCAGCTTGTGTCAAAATATGATGATAACCTTGATCTCCTGTTAAGTGAAGCATCGCCTTCACTCGGGTTTGTGGTAACTGTTTCTGATGTTCGGGCGGCGTTAATTAAAGCAGAGAAGAAGTTCTCATGAGGCATTGACCAAATTTGTGGCATGCTTTTAGCTCATGGCAGCCAAAGGGTCCTTGAGCATCTCACTCTGTTATACCAGATGATCTTCTCTTGCGGTTTTGTGCCAGATTCTTTCTGTGTTGGGGTTGTCACGCCGGTATTAAAGAAAGGAAAAAAACCCTGCTCAATGCTGTTCTCACCACCCCATAACAGTTTCCCCAGTTTCTTGCAAAATTTTTGAGCTTCTTTTTATTGATGAGTTATTTAGAGTCTGTGAAAGCTCTGATAACAAATTTGGTTTTAAACAATCTGTTAGTTGGGAACATGTTCACCATCTCATTTGTAATGAACTTTTACAGTGTTACCAGACAGGAGAGAGGGTTATAGCAGCTAGTCATGATGTTCGCAGAGCGTTCGATTCTGGCGTCCATGCTCAGATACTGTCGTGTGCGCTCAAAAGTAGCCTTGACTGATCAATCGCCCTACCAATCCGAACTTTATATAAGAAACTGAAGGTTAGAATTAAAATCCTGACGATTGATGTTCCACAAATTTTGGCTGTAGTAGTTCCTGTAGAAAAACGCATATGGCAAGGTGTAGTTTCTTCCCCTACCCTTTACAATAATAGTATTGTAGAATCACAAAAAGATGTTGAGAAGAGTCTTGTGTTTAGAGGCAGAGATATATCACTGTTAAATTATGCCGATGATAAACTGAATTTAAGCCGTTCTTTTACTACTACTACTACTAATAACTCACTGCAGCACCAAGCCACCTGAGGCCAACATAGCTACACACGCTCCTCCTCCAACCTAATCTATTTAAAGTCTCCCTCTTTACACCCTCTCAGAAAGTTCCCATTTCCTTTAAATCTCTATTTATAACATCCTCCCAACCCAAACACGGACGACATGCTTTCCGTGTAGCCCCAGACGGTTGGCCAAAAAGGACAACCTTCGGTAATCTGTCATCCTTTATCCAAACAACGTGGCCTAGCCATCTCAACCTTTCTTTCATTATAGCCCCAGAAAGCGGGATTGAACCGCACTTTTCGTACAACCTACTGTTTGAAATACGGTCAGTCAGCCGGGTACCCAGAACAATCCGTAGGCAATTTCTTTAGAAAACATCTAGTAAATTTTCATCTGCTTTTCGGAGTGTCCATACTTCAGAGCCATATTTCACCACTATCATCACTGTAGCTTCTAATATTCTAATCTTGGTTTGTAGACTTATCTTTCTATTCTTCCAAACTTTTTTAACTGTGAAAAAACACCCTGAGTTTTAGCTATTCTACTTTTAACATCCTCACTGCTCCCACCATCTTTACTAAAAGTACTACCAAGGTAACTGAAGCTCCCAACCTGATCAATCTTTTCGTTACCTAATGTCACCTGTTCATCTTCACTTATTCCTAGCCTTAGTGACTTAGTCTTCTTAACATTAATTTTCAAGCCTATTTTAGCACCCTGAACTCGCAAAACCTCTAAAAATTCATTCATTTTGCTCACACTTTCATCTAATATGCTTAAATCATCAGCATAATCTAAGTCCAGGAGCGTTCTTCCTCCCCATTGATTCCATGGTCTCCAATTGCCTTTCCTGTGCTCCTTAAAAAGAATGGGGTGGGTATAAACTCCATTTCGGGCCCCCAACTTTCAAATAAGAAAAAATGCGAGTTTTTGCAGCACATCGATATAATACTAAGAGAAAACTCATTTTCAGCACCCTTGTGTTGCATGGAAATGTACTGTAACCCAATATGGAACTCAGCCACACTGACCTCTAAGATTAATCATAACATCAAAGATCATAATCAACAAGGTTAAGTGATTAAACTGTAAGTGGAAAATTCAACCAGACTAAAGGCTGGCCCTCCTCAGCGAGAAACTTTCTTATTTAAGTAAACAATACGTCGGTGAAAGTAATAGGCGTGCAGTAATTTCCAATCAATTGGACAGAATGGATTATGTTGTACATAGAGGATTATTATGGCTGGCAAAGGACCCTTTGTGGTGGAAGCTTGGGCCCCCCTGAAAAATCTGGGGTGGGAATTTGCCCACTCCTGACCCCCCCCCCCCCCGCCAAATGTCGCCTCTGCCTCTTATAACTACAAATTTAAGAATCTTTGGAATTATTTAGCGGTATATGGTACACAAAACGACACAAAAATCCAGGCTGCATGATTAGTACAACCCTTTTAAATAGTAAAGAAAGAATATCTTAAATGGCCAATTTTAAAGGAAACTGATGATAATAAAAAAAAATTCACGGCCAAAAATTTTGGAATCTTGTGGCAAATCGAGAGGCTACTTTATAATTCTCTACGTTTTCTAAAAGTGGTTTTATTACTACTTATAAAAATTAGATGTGTCCACACTAATTAATTTTTTATGAAGCTCTGAAGAAAAAAAATGCAAATTTGTTCGGCCTATTCATGATATAGCTTTCAATGAAGCCACAGTAAATTTTTCGTCAAAGAATCTGCTCGTGTTTGTTGTTAATTAAATAAAATAAATGAGTTTTTTGAAATGAAAGTAAGGAGCAACATTCAAACTTAAGACGAACAGAAATTACTCCGTATATGAAAGGGGCTTTTCCTCCTCGACACCCCGCTCTTTATGCTAAAGTTTTTTATTGTTTTAAAAAGTAGAGTTGCGAGAAAGAATCAAACTAATCATTTTTCTTAATAGTAATAATAGAAAATCCTGCAGCCTTTTCATTGAATTTCTCTTCCCCCATGAAATATTCCTCCAAGGAAAGATCCTCCCATATAGCCCCCTCCCCTGAACCCCACACCTAAACAAAAAAATCCCCCTGAAAACGTCGGTACACTTCCCAATAACCATTACTGTATGTAAACATTGGTCAGAGTTGGTAACTTGCAGCCTCGACCCCAGGGACTGTGGGGGTAAGTCATCCCCAAAGACATAGTAATTATGGTTTTCGACTATGCCAAACAAAATGGTTGTCTCAAAATTTTTATCCGTTGACTTTGGGAAAATAATGAGCGTGGGAGGGGGCCTAGGTGCCCTCTAATTTTTTCGGTTACTTAAAAAGGGCACTAGAGCTTTTTATTTCCGTTAGAATGAGCCCTCTTGCAAAACTCTAGGACCACTTGGTCGATACGATGACCCCTGGGAAAAAGAAAAAAAAAACAAACAAACAAATAAACACGCACCCGTGATTAGTCTTCTGGAAAAAAATACGAAATCCCTCATTTTCGTAGACTGGACCTTGAAACTTATTCGATGGGGTTCTCTGATACGCTGAATGCGATGGTGTTATTTTCGTTAATATTCTATGACTTTTAGGGGATGCTAAATGTGGTTTAGTTAAATGTGGATTCAATTAAACAGAAATTGCATTAAACGGAAGTTCAGATTTATGGGTTCAGATAAACGAGGTTTCAGTTGCACGGTAACTAATGAAAATTAGTATACATCGGAGTAAACTGACTTGACTTAATAGCCAGATTCATTCAAGTCCTGGTCTTAGGCAAAATATAAGCTGTATAAGGGCGTATCTATATGGCAAAAAATGCTAAATTCCACATTTTTTTAGATAGGGGCTTGAAACTTCTACAGTAAGGTTCTCTGATACGCTGAATCTGATGGCGTGATTTTCGTATGACTTTTAGGGGGTATTTCCTCCTATTTTCTAAAATGAGGCAAATCTTCTCAGGCGTGTAACTTTTGACGGGTGAGTTTGATCTTGATGAAACTTATATATTTAAAATCAGCATCAAAATGCAATTCTTTTAATGTAACTATTGGCATAAAAATTCCATTTTTTTGAGTTTTGGTTACTAATGAGCCGGGTCGCTCGTTACCACGAACTATTTATTCATTAGAGTCCTGGTCTTAGGCAATTTGTAGGCAATATAAGCTGTATAAGGGCGTATCCAATATTTTTGTTTGGGGCAGAGTATTTTTCCCTGGTGGAAGGGGGTGTTGTTTTACAGAAAAAAAATTACATAAGAAATTGGCTTATATCTACATTTGCTACATTTACGAGTCAGACAAAGATTTCTTGGGAGGTGGTTCTGGAACACCAAGCTCCTTTCCAAAGGGAACTCCATGTTACATACATTGTATCCCGTTGGAATTTACATTTATACAAGGTCGTTGGGTTCACACACAAAAAAATAGTTCACACACAGAAAATACATTTTAATAAAACATAAAATTCAACAACTCAAACATGTAAATTCCTATTTACCATATTCCGGAAGAAAAAGTGTACACCAATTCAGAGGCGCCATTTGGGCCAAATCTTGGGGTGGGCATGGGGCATTTGACAGAACTTGAGACTTTTACTATGAATCTAACCTACTTTCAAAGTTTACAATGATTAATAGCGAATAGCGTAAGTAATTATGCTGTTTTGGCTAATAGGCGCAGGGCTTCCACTTCTCATGTTTTCCCATGAGATCTCATGTTTTCGGAAGATTTCTCATGCGAAAATAATTTGTCTCATGTTCTCAAGTTTTTCTCATATTTACCTTCATTCGACATAATCTCCCGATTTCTGTTGATTTGAGCTCTTTCCAGCTTGACGTTTATGATCTTTTGCAATTTTCTGGCAAACTGCAATTATCTTCATTGCCCGTAGGGAATTTCATTTCCGCGAATCTTAGTTAATGAATTTGTCAGTAGCTTGTCCCGTGACTCACCATTGTTGTGTTCAAAAAAGGGTTGATTTGATTGGATTCTCAGTTTATAACTTCATCTGACCTGATCACTGGATAATTTATGTACAATAAAGACGTTCTTTACCTTACGCGAAAGGATTTTTTTAAGGGTAAGCACTAAGTTTACTGGAACCGGACAGTTATACATCCCTGCACGTGTGCAACCCAAGAAGTAGGCCACTGACCTCTCCTAGAGGGTAGGTGGCTTTTATACTTCCATTATCTGTTTCTTTACCAAAATAACATGTTTTAACTTGATACCAGTTTTAACCTGTTGCCAGTTCAGGAATTCTATAGTACACATTTGAATACACTATTCTCACGGATCTTATAGATATTCGGTATTTGCCAGACTAATAGTCTAGTCTATATCAAAATAACGATTTCGAGTATCGGTAAAATCAGCTTCACAATATAGGAGGATGGCTTTTAAGATGTGGGCCAAAGCCAGCCATATCAAATCTGTTTTCAAAGGGACAAATCTGTTTTCAAAGTGCCGATATGTTTAAATTTTATGTCACTGTGTTCAAAGTGTATTAAAAGTCTACTATTTTACTTTTCTAGGATTGTTATTTTGTTCTGTTTTGTGGAGACCGGAAATCGCGAAAAACGGATAGAATAAAGAAATCGGTGCATCAAGAACCCGATCAAACTGACTTGTAAATAAAACTTTACTCGGTCCGATAGTCGAGGGGGAGTGGAGGAAGGGGGAATCTGGAATATTGCGGCATGCATAAATTTGGAAAGGGTGACCGGGGGTTCACCACCTTCCTCATCTTTTTCCAGAATTCCCCAAAATTCTGGAAACCTGAAAGTTTAAAAGCCCCCTTTTTCAGGATTATTTTGATATACTTTCGGACCGGTTCGTATTCCAGATGAAAGGAATAAGACATCAAAGAATAATCTGGAAGCCCAGACTTCGGAAGTTCCTGGAGGTGAAGACCGGACCTGAAGACTCTAAAACATATTTTCGATTCTACTTTGTTCTGTCTCTCTATTACTGACATTTTTATCGCCAATACAAGTTGTATTGGTGGTATTATACAACTGATAAGTAAGACAAAAAAGCTGTTTTTTCCCTATATATTTTTTTTTATTCACTGGTGACTTCTTTAACCCATTTTCGGGCTCATTAGTGGCTAGTTTTTCCTCATCATTGTAGACTCCCCACAACTTGTCCGGGAGTCAGGTTGTAGTAAGAAGTAAGTGGGATGTGGTAGATAGATGAGACCAAGAATCTCCCTTGTAGGTGCAACACCAAACCAGCACCAAACCTCAGTGAGTAAAAACTAAACACTACTAGGAGTGCAAAATACGTGCCTATTAGTTAAAAGCTGAGTTTAAATAGAAATGAGTTATATAGTGATCTGCTGCCAAAATTGGGCTTCGTTTGAACACTGAATTCAAAATATAAACAAAAGAAAATTCTCATGCAAAATCTCATGTTTTTCAAGTTACATGTTTCAAGTTACAAGTTACAAGTTACAAGTTCTCATGTTTTCTCATGTTTTTTGGCTATGATAATATGTTTTTGACAATTTCGAAGTGGAAGCCCTGAATAGGCGTGCAGTTAGTTCAAATCATTTGAACAGAATGGATTGTGTTGGACATAATGGATAATTATGGCCGGAAAAGGGCCTTTGTGGTGGAAGCTTGGGCCCCCTGGAAAATCTGGCGTGGGCATTTTCCCACCCCTGACCCCCGAATGGTGCCTTTGTACCAATTGCTTTGAGCAAAAACAAAATGCAAACGAGCCATTATGAATGGACAATAAACAGCGATATTAAAACTTATGACAAACAGAAATGGGTCAATATATGCGGTCTGAATGCCAACCCCTAACCCCTCTTTGTTTCTAAATAGTTTTTATCAATATAGCATTGGCTAAACTTTAGCGTGAAGACTGGGGACAGAACCCTTCCTGTCACATATAGGACAAGTTAACAGGCAAAAGGCTAACTTTTGTATAATAATACTTCAAAAAGATAATGTGTCTCTTGATCTCAAAGGCCTCTTGAGAAAATTTGAAAACTATCAGCCTAAAAAGGCACTTTTCTGAATCTTTAGGCACCCCATTCCAACCCAAAATATGCATTAGCTTACTTAACTGTATGTCCTAGGTGGACATACATAGAACCTATATAACTGTGTGCAGACTGTACTGTAAGTGCAGTATAGTTTCATTGTTTGCTCCGCAGTGTGTGCAGATATACATTCTTATTATAGAATCTAATGTATCTTTTTCCATCTTTACATTCCTAAATAAATTTAGCACCATCTTTCCTATTTTTTAAGGAATTATATTTCCCTTGTCCGCCCATATTTACGATATTGTTGTTCAGTTTTAAGTCCTTAAATCTTCCAGGAAGAGTCAGATAAATATGAATCCATCCAAAGAATAGCCCAGTGAATAATTGTCAAAGAAGGTAAAATAGCAAACTCTCTATCTCTTGAAAAAAAAAATAAAGACGAAAAAAATTGAAATACGAGGTTCGTTCTTTGGAAGACGAATAAACGATGTCCACTTAACCTAGGTCTATCAGTTGAAATAAGATGCATTTCTAGAAAATAAAAAAATAATGTAAAGAGCCATATGTTGAGGAGGGAAGAACGGGAAGAATATGTTGAGGAGCAGGGGCCATTGTATCGTTCTAGTGGCCCTTTTAAGTGGCAAGAAAATTGGAGGGCACCTAAGCGGCCTCCAATGCTCATTTTTTCCCAAAGCCACCGAATCAAAATTCCGAGATTTTATTCAGCTACTTTAGCCATTTTATTCAGCATAGGGGAAAAATCAAATAACTTTGTCTTTGGTGTTGACTAACTCCCCCAAAGTCCCCGTGGGAGGGGCTCCAAGTTACAAATGAAACTTTGGCAAGTTTTTACAAATAGGAATGGTTATTGGGAAGTGTACAGACATTTTCAGGGGGATTTATTAGAATTATTAAAAAAAAAATGAAAAAATTAATATGAAAAAGTTTTTTTAACTGAAAATAAGGAGCAGCATTAAAATACAAAACGAACATAAATTTCTATGCATATAGATTTCACCTCCTCTTAATACCTCGCTCTTTACGCTAAAGTATTTTTTACTAATTTCAACTATTCATTCTACAGCTTTTGTGATTCAGGGATCATTCTTAGTGAATTGGAAAAAAATTTCAGCTCTAGTGAAAAGAACGAGGTATTGGCGAGGGGGCGAACCCCATCATTATTATAATCTTATTATTATCTTATTTATTGTGTGTGTGTTTGTGTGTGTGAGTCTGTGTGTCTGTGTGCGTCTGTGTATCTGTGTGTCAGTGTGTGTCTGTGTGTCTGTGTGTGCATGTGTGTGTCTGTGTGTGTGTGTGTCCGTGTGTCTGTGTGTCAAACACATAAAACTACTCCGTATATAAAATGGGATGTTCCCTCCTCAACGCCCCGCTCTTTACACTAAAGCATGGGCGTTGAAGAGAGAACAGATCCATTCGTATACAAAGTAATTTTTGTTCGTTTTAATATCCCTCCTTACTTTCATCCAAAAAAAGCTTCCTTTTTTTATTTAATTTCAGAACGTTTTTAAATTAATGGATGCTTTGATTTTGTCTCTCCGCACATGAATAATTCAAACGAAACTTTGAATATTTTTTTTATGTCTAAATGGCTTTCTCATCGTATTGATCAGACGATTTGAAAAAAAGGAGTGCGGGAGAAGGGCTAGTTGCCCTCTAATTTTTAGACTATTTAAAAAGGCAAATAGACCTTTTAATTTTTTACGAACAGTTTTATTAGTAGCCTAGAAAAATATAGATACCTTACGAATTAAATTACGTAAAAAACTTCATAATTCATATGCTCTTATTACGTATATGATGGGGTTCGCCCCCTCGCCAATACCTCGTTCTTTTCACTAGAGCTGAAATTTTTTTTCCAATTCACTAAGAATGATCCCTGAATCACAAAAGCTGTAGAATGAATAGTTGAAATTAGTAAAAAA
>NC_088865.1:16150391-16270391 GCF_032884065.1 Artemia franciscana | reverse complement strand
AAGACATCACTCGACACACAGACACACAGACAACTTATTTTTATATATATAGATATAGATGAATGACGTCATAATTGTAGGCTTAAATCATGTATATATATCTTGAAAGTAAATGCAAGATTACGACAGCAGCCATAGCAAAATCAGCATTTGCTCAGGGAGGCAATGCTAGAAACAACCTAGTAAGATATGATCATGTCACCGACCAAGAAGCAAAAAAGCTTGTAATGTTTAAAAATAGTGTCAATTTGGAGCACAAAGTACACCATTTGGGTATACCGCCTTGTCTGAAAAACAATAAAATTGCCCATTACGATTATACCAACGTAAGAAGTAAATACAAAATTATGAAGATAGCTATAATTAAATTAGTATTATTTTGCATAAAAGTCTATTGTATATCATGACAATTAGGGATTAAATAAGTTTCATTAATATCATGGTTTTATGAGATCACCAAGAGTTAACGTTTCCAAAAGTATTTGTGATAAATTGTCTTGTCAAACGATAATCATTTTGCATTTTCATACTTTTATTGCCTTGAGCCGCGTTCGTCTCTTACTAAGTAGCGACTACGATGTCTTAGAAACAGAAAAATTGAAATAACTTACCATATTTACAATACAATCCTGCACATTTTAATCTTATAATATAAAAACGCAAAAGTATTTGGCTACACTTGGCCTACAGAAAAAAGGTATTTTTTTCAATTGTTAAGAATGTAATTTTTCCAAAAAGATTTTGAAAAACTAATGAGTATATACATTTGACTAATAACCAAATTTGACAATGAGCTTCAAGCAGTAAATCTATTACAATCATGACAAAATCCATTGAACATGGTGATTATGAAGATGAAACCTTTACCTTTACAATAGAAATTGGGTTCTTGATGCTTTTTATTATTTATGATATTTTTTATATTTTAGTATTTATCTATGTGCCTGCAATGCAGCGATTTGAAGAAGCTTATTACTTGTATTGGTTATTCCTTGTTATTTTAAATTCGGTTGGTGTGATGGTGTTTGTTTTAGTTTGTTTTACTGTGGTTTCAGTTTGCATCGAATGTGATGGATGGCAGCTGTTTCTAACCCCCTCAACTACCTCTCTCTCCAACGAACAAAACCCTGCTAAAATGAACACAAAATCTGTTGAACTTGGCGATTACGAAGATGCAAGCATTATAAGTCTTAAAGTAAGGCATTCTTACTTTATTTGGTTTTTAAAAAAAGGGGATGGAATCTTGATCTGTCTTATTTTTCTACATTTCAGTTATATTCCATTATATATCTGTGTACCCGCAATGCACCAATTTAAAGTAGCCTATTGCTTGTATTTGTTATTCTCATGTATTCTATTTTATACTAATGTGATGTTCCTTTTAGGCAATTGTGCTACTATATTTTATATTTTGAGGGCTTGTTTCTTTGCGGTTTGGACTTACGTCAAAAGTGATAGATGGCAGCAGCCCCCAGTCCCCCCAACTACGTCTCTTTCCATCGAACAAGTATAATTGAAACGGTGAGACAGTGATTTCGCTTGAAATAGTCCAAAGAATATATAACAATGCATCTAAGGTGTACACAGCCCCCCATGCCCTAGAGATAGGGATGTAGTTCATAGCCTAAGGGCAGTGAGAACATGACATTTGTATACATGGCCAATTGTTATTTTTATCAAATTGGCCTTATTTCTTTCAGGCCTACCACAAGTCTTGCGTACAGACACTAATTTTTTCTGCGAGATAGTATAACGCAGGAACCTCATGAAAAGTTGCTTCTCTGGGCTGAGGTATAATAATTGACTGTCTAATGCCTGATATTTTGCGATTTGTTTTGATATCTTGATTATTTTACATTTTGCAATTTCTTAATTAGGCCTAGATATGATTTTAAAACAATCAGAAATTGAATAAAAAATGGAGCTTATTAGAATACCCATTAGAACAAAATAAACCGAAACTATTGGATGTATAGCAGTGGGTGCCCTCTCCTCTAACTCTCAGATTTCACGTTTAACTTTGATTTTTTGTCTCAATTCTGTAAGAAAGAGTGATGAAACGCAAGGGTTGTTCAGTTGGAATTAGAAACATTTCTAGAGCATAAAAAACTAACGTAAAGAGTTGGAATTAGAAGCATTTCTAGAGCATAAAAAACTAACGTAAAGAGTTGGAATTAGAAGCATTTCTAGAGCATACAAAACTACCGTAAAGAGTTGGAATTAGAAGCATTTCTAGAGCATAAGAAACTAACGTAAAGAGTTGGAATTAGAAGCATTTCTAGAGCATAAAAAACTAACGTCCTGCCTATTTCGGTATAATACGCCCAGTGCCTGACGGAACATCTAAAAGTGACCTATGCGATCTCGCTAATAACTGTTTGAATAGTTAGACGCTCAGCTTGTGTCAAAATATGATGATAACCTTGATCTCCTGTTAAGTGAAGCATCGCCTTCACTCGGGTTTGTGGTAACTGTTTCTGATGTTCGGGCGGCGTTAATTAAAGCAGAGAAGAAGTTCTCACGATGAATTGACGAAATTTGTGGCATGCTTTTAGCTCATGGCAGCCAAAGGGTCCTTGAGCATCTCAATCTGTTATACCAGATGATCTTCTCTTGCGGTTTTGTGCCAGATTCTTTCTGTGTTGGGGTTGTCACGCCGGTATTAAAGAAAGGAAAAAACCCTGCTCAATGCTGTTCTCACCACCCCATAACAGTTTCCCCAGTTTCTTGCAAAATTTTTGAGCTTCTGTTTATTGATGAGTATTGATAACAAAATGAGTATTGATTGATAACAAATTTGGTTTTAAACAATCTGTTAGTTGGGAACATGTTCACCATCTCATTTGTAATGTACTTATACAGTGTTACCAGACAGGGGAGAGGGTTATAGCAGCTAGTCATGATGTTCGCAGAGCGTTCGATTCTGGCGTCCATGCTCAGATACAGTCGTGTGCGCTCAAAAGTAGCCTTGACTGATCAATCCCCCTACCAATCCGAACTTTATATAAAAAACTGAAGGTTAGAATTAAAGTCCTGACGATTGATGGTCCACAAATTTCGGCTGTAGTAGTTCCTGTAGAAAAACGCATACGAGAAGGTGTAGTTTCTTCCCCTACCCTTTACAATAATAGTATTGTAGAATTACAAGAAGATGTTGAGACGAGTCTTGTGTTTAGAGGCAGAGATATATCACTGTTAAAATATGCCGATGATAAACTGAATTTAAGCCGTTCTTTTACTACTACTACTACTAATAAGTCACTGCACCACCAAGCCGCCTGAGGCCAACATAGCTACACACGCTCCTCCTCCAACCTAATCTATTTAAAGTCTCCCTCTTTACACCCTCTCAGAAAGTTCCCATTTCCTTTAAATCTCTATTTATGACATCCTCCCAACCCAAACACGGACGACATGCTTTCCGTGTAGCCCCAGACGGTTGGCCAAAAAGGACAACCTTCGGTAATCTGTCATCCTTTATCCAAACAACGTGGCCTAGCCATCTCAACCTTTCTTTCATTATAGCCCCAGAAAGCGGGATTGAACCGCACTTTTCGTACAACCTACTGTTTGAAATACGGTCAGTCAGCCGGGTACCCAGAACAATGCGTAGGCAATTTCTTTAGAAAACATCTAGTAAATTTTCATCTGCTTTTCGGAGTGTCCATACTTCAGTGCCATATTTCATCACTGTCATCACTGTAGCTTCTAATATTCTAATCTTGGTTTGTAGACTTATCTTTCTATTCCTCCAAACTTTTTCAACTGTGAAAAAACACCCTGAGTTTTAGCTATTCTACTTTTAACATCCTCACTGCTCCCACCATCTTTACTAAAAGTACTACCAAGGTAACTGAAGCTCCCAACCTGATCAATCTTTTCGTTACCTAATGTCACCTGTTCATCTTCACTTATTCCTAGCCTTAGTGACTTAGTCTTCTTAACATTAATTTTCAAGCCTATTTTAGCACCCTGAACTCGAAAACCTCTAAAAATTCATTCATTTTGCTCACACTTTCATCTAATATGCTTAAATCATCAGCATAATCTAAGTCCAGGAGCGTTCTTCCTCCCCATTGATTCCATGGTCTCCAATTGCCTTTCCTGTGCTCCTTAAGAAGAATGGGGTGGGTATAAACTCCATTTCGGGCCCCCAACTTTCAAATAAGAAAAAATGCGAGTTTTGCAGCACATCGATATAATACTAAGAGAAAACTCATTTTCAGCACCCTTGTGTTGCATGGAAATGTACTGTAACCCAATATGGAACTCAGCCACACTGACCTCTAAGATTAATTATAACATCAAAGATCATAATCAACGAGGTTAAGTGATTAAACTGTAAGTGGAAAATTCAACCAGACTAAAGGCTGGCCCTCCTCAGCGAGAAACTTTTTTTATTTAAGTAAACAATACGTCGGTGAAAGTAATAGGCGTGCAGTAATTTCCAATCAATTGGACAGAATGGATTATGTTGTACATAGTGGATTATTATGGCCGGCAAAGGACCCTTTGTGGTGGAAGCTTGGGCCCCCCTGAAAAATCTGGGGTGGGAATTTGCCCACTCCTGACCCCCCCCCCGCCAAATGTCGCCTCTGCCTCTTATAACTACAAATTTAAGAATCTTTGGAATTATTTAGCACTACTTATTTAATTATTTAAACATTATTGACTATTATTTAAACATAATTAACTATTATTTAAACACTATTAGGAGTGCAAAATACGTGCCTATTAGTTAAAAGCTGAGTTTAAATAGAAATGAATTATATAGTGATCTACTGCCAAAATTGGGCTTCGTTTGAACACTGAATTCAAAATATAAACAAAAGAAAATTCTTATGCAAAATCTCATGTTTTTCAAGTTACATGTTTCAAGTTACAAGTTACAAGTTCTCATGTTTTCTCATGTTTTTTGGCTATGATAATATGTTTTTGACAATTTCAAAGTGGAAGCCCTGAATAGGCGTGCAGTTAGTTCAAATCATTTGAACAGAATGGATTGTGTTGGACATAATGGATAATTATGGCCGGAAAAGGGCCTTTGTGGTGGAAGCTTGGGCCCCCTGGAAAATCTGGCGTGGGCATTTTCCCACCCCTGACCCCCGAATGGTGCCTCTGTACCGATTGCTTTGAGCAAAAACAAAATGCAAACGAGCCATTATGAATGGACAATAAACAGCGATATTAAAACTTATGACAAACTGAAATGGGTCAATATATGCGGTCTGAATGCCAAACCCTAACCCCTCTTTGTTTCTAAATAGTTTTTATCAATATAGCATTGGCTTAACTTTAGCGTGAAGACTGAGGATAGAACCCTTCCTGTCACATATAGGACAAGTTAACAGGCAAAAGGCTAACTTTTGTATAATAATACTTCAAAAAGATTATGTGTCTCTTGATCTCAAAGGCCTCTTGAGAAAATTTGAAAACTATCAGCCTAAAAAGGCACTTTTCTGAATCTTCAGGCACCCCATCCCACCCCAAAATATGCATTAGCTTACTTAACTGTATGTCCTAGCTGGACATACATAGAACCTATATAACTGTGTGCAGACTGTACTGTAAGTGCAGTAGAGTTTCATTGTTTGCTCCGCAGTGTGTGCAGATATACATTCTTATTATAGAATCTAATGTATCTTTTTCCATCTTTACATTCCTAAATAAATTTAGCACCATCTTTCCTATTTTTTAAGGAATTATATTTCCCTTGTCCGCCCATATTTACGATATTGTTGTTCAGTTTTAAATCCTTAAATCTTCCAGGAAGAGTCAGATAAATATGAATCCATCCAAAGAATAGCCCAGTGAATAATTGTCAAAGAAGGTAAAATAGCAAACTCTCTATCTCTTGAAAAAAAAAATAAAGACTAAAAAACTAGAAATGTGAGGTTCGTTCTTTGGAAGACGAATAAACGATGTCCACTTAACCTAGGTCTATCAGTTGGAATAAGATGCATTTCTAGAGAATAAAAAAATAATGTAAAGAGCCATATGTTGAGGAGGGAAGAACGGGAAGAATATGTTGAGGAGCAGGGGTCATTTTATCGTTCTAGTGGCCCTTTTAAGTGGCAAGAAAATTGGAGGGCACCTAAGCGGCCTCCAATGCTCATTTTTTCCCAAAGCCACCGAATCAAAATTCCGAGATTTTATTCAGCTAATTTAGCCATTTTATTCAGCATAGGGGAAAAACCAAATAACTTTGTCTTTGGTGTTGACTTACTCCCCCAAAGTCCCCGTGGGAGGGGCTCCAAGTTACAAATGAAACTTTGGCAAGTGTTTACAAATAGGAATGGTTATTGGGAAGTGTACAGACATTTTCAGGGGGATTTATTAGAATTATTAAAAAAAATGAAAAAATTAATATGAAAATGTTTTTTCAACTGAAAACAAGGAGCAGCATTAAAATACAAAACGAACATAAATTTCTATGCATATAGATTTCACCTCCTCCTAATACCTCGCTCTTTACGCTAAAGTATTTTTCACTAATTTCAACTATTCATTCTACAGCTTTTGTGATTCAGGGGTCATTCTTAGTGAATTGGAAAAAAATTTCAGCTCCAGTGAAAAGAACGAGGTATTGGCGAGGGGGCGAACCCCATCATATACGTAATAAGAGCATACGAATTATGAAGTTTTTTACGTAATTTAATTCGTAAGGTATCCATATTTTTTTAGGCTACTATTAAAACTGTTTGTAAAAAATTAAAAGGTTTATTTGCCTTTTTAAATAGCCTAAAAACTGGAGGGCAACTAGGCCTTCTCCCGCACTCCTTTTTTTCAAATCGTCCGATCAATACGATGAGAAAGCCATTTAGACATAAAAAAATATTCGAAGTTTCGTTTGAATTATTCATGTGCGGAGAGACAAAATCAAAGCATCCATTAATTTAAAAACGTTCTGAAATTAAATAAAAAAAGGAAGCTTTTTTTAGATGAAAGTAAGAAGGGATATTAAAACGAACAGAAATTACATTGTATATGAATGGATCTGTTCTCTCTTCAACGCCCCGCTCTTTATTCTAAAGTTTTTTTCTGTTTTTTAAAGGAAGAGCTGAGAGAACAAATCATGCTTTAGTGTAAAGAGCGGGGTGTTGAGGAGGGAACATCCCCTTTTATATACGGAGTAGTTTTATGTGTTTTAGTTTTTAATGTCGCTCCTACCTTTCAGTTAAAAATATTTTTTATTTAATAATTAAAAGGATCCTTCATTTCTTTGACAATAACAAGAATAAAGTGAATAGCGTCAATAACGCTAAAAACGAACAGTGTTCTATTTTCTTATTGGTCTTAGTGCTGAAGCAATACCCAGTTATATGTTCTGAGTGGCTATTGGTTTAAATGGAAATGAGGGCGTGTTTTCTTATCTTGTGTCTAATTGTGTCTAATGATTTTGGCTCACTGCACATGAATAACTAAAAAGAAATTTGCATATTAATTTTATTTTTATGCTAAATGGCTTTCTCATTGTTTTGACCGGACGATTTTGATAAGAAAAGGATTGGAGAGGAGGCTTAATTGCTCTCCAATTTTCGGCTACTTAAAAGTGCAACTAGATTTTTTTCTTACAAACCTTTTTGTTAGTTTTTATGTTTTGTTTTTTAATCAGAAGGTTTTGGGAAAAAGGAGTGGGGGAGGAGGCCTAGTTGCCCTCCATTTTTTGATTGCTTAAAAAGGCAACGAGAACTTTTAATTTTTACGAACGTTTTCCCTATGAAAATATACGTAACTTTCGTGTGTGTCCGTGTTTGTGTGTGTCCGTGTGTGTGTGTGTCCGTGTGTGTGTGTGTGTCCGTGTGTGTGTTTGTGTCCGTATGTGTGTATGTCCGTGTGTGTGTGTCCGTGTGTGTGTGTGTGTCCGTGTGTCCGTGTGTGTGTGTGTCCGTGTGTGTGTGTGTCCGTGTGTGTGTGTGTGTCCGTGTGTGTGTGCGTGTGTGTCCGTGTGTGTGTGTGTCCGTGTGTGTGTGTGTGTGTGTCCGTGTGTGTGTGTGTGTCCGTGTGTGTGTGTGTCCGTGTGTGTGTGTGTGTGTCCGTGTGTGTGTGTGTCCGTGTGTGTGTGTGTTTCCGTGTGTGTGTGTGTGTGTCCGTGTGTGTGTGTTTGTTCGTGTGTGTGTGCGTGTCCGTGTGTGTGTCCGTGTGTGTGTGTGTGTCCGTGTGTGTGTTAGTGTCCGTTTGTGTGTGTGTGTCCGTGTGTGTGTTAGTGTCCGTGTGTATGTGTGTGTCCGTTTGTGTGTGTGTCCGTGTGTGTGTGTGCGTGTCCGTGTGTGTGTGTCCGTGTGTGTATGTGTGTCCGTGTGTGTGTGTATGTCCGTGTCTGTGTGTGTCCGTGTGTGTGTGTGTCCATGTGTGTGTTTGTGTCCGTGTGTGTGTGTGTTTCCGTGTCTGTGTGTGTGTCCGTATGTGTGTGTTTGTCCGTGTGTGTGTGTGTGTCCGTGTGTGTGTGTGTGTCCGTGTGTGTGTGTGTGTCCGTGTGTGTGTGTGTGTGTCCGTGTGTGTGTGTGTGTCCGTGTGTGTTTGTGTCCGTGTGTGTGTTTGTGTCCGTGTGTGTTTGTGTTTGTGTGTCAGTGTGTGTGTGTGTCCGTGTGTGTGTGTGTCCGTGTGTGTGTGTTTGTTCGTGTGTGTGTGCGTGTCCGTGTGTGTGTCCGTGTGTGTGTGTGTCCGTGTGTGTGTTAGTGTCCGTGTGTGTGTGTGTGTCCGTGTGTGTGTTAGTGTCCGTGTGTATGTGTGTGTCCGTTTGTGTGTGTGTCCGTGTGTGTGTGTGCGTGTCCGTGTGTGTGTGTCCGTGTGTGTATGTGTGTCCGTGTGTGTGTGTATGTCCGTGTCTGTGTGTGTCCGTGTGTGTGTGTGTCCATGTGTGTGTTTGTGTCCGTGTGTGTGTGTGTTTCCGTGTCTGTGTGTGTGTCCGTATGTGTGTGTTTGTCCGTGTGTGTGTGTGTGTCCGTGTGTGTGTGTGTGTCCGTGTGTGTGTGTGTGTTCGTGTGTGTGTGTGTGTGTGTGTGTGTGTGTGTGTCCGTGTGTGTGTGTGTCCGTGTGTGTGTTTGTGTCCGTGTGTGTTTGTGTTTGTGTGTCAGTGTGTGTGTGTGTCCGTGTTTGTGTGTGTCCGTGTGTCCGTGTTTGTATCCGTGTGTGTGTTCGTGTGTGTGTCCGTGTATTTGTCCGTGTGTGTGTCCGTGTTTCTGTGTGTGTGTCCGTTTGTCCGTTTGTGTGTCCGTGTATGTCCGTGTGTGTGTCTGTGTGTGTGTCCGTGTGTGTGTCCGTGTGTCCTTGTGTGTGTCCGTGTGTGTCTCCGTCTGTGTGTCCGTGGGTGTCCGTGTCTGTGTGTGTCTGTGTGTGTGTGTGTGTGTGTCTCTGTGTGTGTGTCCGTGTGTGTCCGTGTGTCCGTGTGTGTGTCTGTGTGTGTGTTTGTGTGTGTGTGTGTTTTAGAAGACGAAAATATGATGGTCTGGATGAACCTTATGGGAAGTATATTTACGTCTGGCTCAATTACTGTGAATGGCAACTGCTTGGTTAGTTTGCTGCTTGGTCAACTATCTTCTGGTCAGTTTTTTTTGGGGGGGTACAATGCTTAAAACTACCCCAAAGAGGCTCACCCACCTTTGTATATTAACTGAAAAATCAATTGCTACAATGCCTAGGACACGTGGATTGTTCCACCTGTTGTTGAGGATTTCTGAAAATAATCGCCCTTAGTATGAAATATGGCTTTATTCCGTTAACAGGAAATATTACTTCAACTTTCTGAAATCTGCCTAATAGAATGATGTCAAACAATTCAATGAAAGTTTCTGAGTCCGATGTGTCTGATAAGATAATATTTTTCAAATTCCATTGGGCCGTATTAACACACACCCACAAAAATAAAACAAAAAACCAAGTTCAAAGCACAATTTTTCAGCATTTTCGCCTTTCAAACCCCTTTGTTTGTTATCGTAAATGTTCCCAACTATGCTGAAATCTCTTTTGCTTGGGTCCAAAGAGGGTAGACAGCAGAGATGCTTTCAATTAGGCTGTACCAGTCTTTGAAACGAATGCTGTTACTTCACGATCACTCTAAAGGAAACTTATCTTTTCCTATCAATGACACCCTCACTCAGGTACCTTTCTAGTTCCTCATCAATATTGTCTTCTGAGTCTTCTTCATCCCTTGTCGAAGTTGTAAGTCTGTTATCAAACATGTCAATCCAACTTGCTGTTCCTCCTCTCCTTTTTTGGATACAGGGGTGCAACTAGGATTTTAAGTTTGGGGAAGGGATTTAAAGAATGTGTCCAAAAAATTGTCCAACAATTGCCGACAAATTTTGACTCACAAGCTAGATTTCCAATGTGAATAGTTTTTGAAGCTATCGGCACCGCATACCGAACTTCCCCCTCCCCACCTAGCGAAATCCCCTCCCTTAACTATGCCCCTAACTGGATAGCACGATTTTAATTCAATTATTTATGGATCTCTTACCTACCCAAGTGAACATTCATCAAACCAAACGTATGATTTATCGTATTCTATTTGGTTGTTTTTGTAGAAATTGTATGTTTGTGAGCTCAGCATTTATTTCGAATATTGATGCACCAATTGTGATTTGACAATTAAGTGTGCATTGATAACAAAATTGCTTTGACTTCATTTGACTCACCTCCTCTAATCTCTCCACCATGGTCAGACTTAGCTGGTGGCTTCATTTCTAAGGAATGGACAAGGAAAAATTACCATAAAAATCTCGTGCCATTTTCATGATAAGTTCCGCATGAAAAAAAAACAGCTTGTGTTTGTCTATTTCTTTTCAAGATATCCGATTATGACACTAACTTCAACATTGGCCTGATATATCGGCTGGCTGTTGTATCAGTCGGGCTCTAAACCATTTAGAAGCACCTACTTTCTTCTTATGTATCCGCTCAAGAAGCAAACATTCACTCCCAGACATCTATCTAGCATTCTTCAAACCTCCAGATAATTTGACTTAAAAACACCGAACCCTTGTTAACCTGATTGTATTCTCCTAAAGTTTAAATGTTCTTACCAATCTAGCACTCTTGAAAATGAAACTTCTATAGAAAATCCCCTTGCATTACCCCTGAGCCAAATGAATTCTTTAGGCTCTTAATTATCTTAAAATCTGTTTGCTGAACTAAATCGTGCTTGTTCCATTTTGGCATAACCTCATGCTTCTGACCTATAATGAAGATTTGCAAGTTCTTTTATTTGAATGAGTCTTGTCTGAATTTTCACATCTACTACCTGACCTAAATTGCTTCTCAAAAGGATATTTATTTGCCTATTACCCTTTCAATTACAATCTTCTGAATCCTTAGACATCCCTATTAGAGTGCAGACTTGACGCCCAAATAAACAACCTATTCTTTAACCTCTAGCTCTCATGTACTCCGAGAAAAAATTTAAAAAAACTTGTTTTTTTGTATTGGAAGCAAGTAGCAACAGTAATATTCAAAATGAACGTAAACCCAAAGAAGAAAGGGAGTCAACCTTGTTCTCAACAGCTTCGTCCGGAAAGCCCTACGTTTATTTACACCTATCTCATCACGTTTACTGACAGCGAGAATAGACAGCAAGCGTGGGAAGGTAACTGCTCTTACCTGCTATGCACCGACAAATGAGGCCGAGAATGGAGATAAGGACGACTTTTATGCAGTGCTTTCCTTCATGCTCTCCTCTGTGCCACCAAACGACTACCTCACTGTCAAAGGTGATTTCAACGCCGTTGTCGCTAACAGCTCTGGCCTATATGATGCGGCTGTTGAACCTTTGACGGTTGACGCTCTGAATGAGAATAGTGAGTGGCTTCTACATCACCCACGCCCTATTAGTCATTAATACGTTGGTCGTGAGAAAAGACATTGCGAATCACACATGTTACAATAATGAAGGCAAGCCAAAAAGATGCTTGACTACATCATTTTACGACGACGCTGGCATTAGTCTGTACAGAACTGCCGCTCATACAGAGGTGCTGAGCTCGGCAATACTGATCTTCGTCTTCGTTCTGCAAGGATCAAACTCTGGCTGATGGCCAACAAGAATAACTCCTCTTCCACCAAAAATATAGACACCTCTTGATTGAAGCAAGATCCCTCGGTTCGTGAATGGTATATGGTTGAGGTCTCTAACCACATTGAGGTCTTCCAACAGTGTTCGAAAAGTGAGTCAGCGTAGAACAGTTTCTAAGTTAATGTTCTCACTGCAGCTACAGAAGTTGTGGGCTTAAAGTAGTGAGCAGATACGGCTAGCGAGACTACGAGGAGATATCACACTCTAAAGACAGTTCAACAAACAATGCAACTCTATGTTTCACAAGGACAAGAAAGACTTAACTGGAGGCAAAGCCACTGAGCTCGAGCAAGCTGCCCAAAGACATAGGTGCAACATTCAAGGTCTTGCTTGAGCTAACTGGGCAACACTCCATTGCGTCCACAAGCCTGAAAGCAGCAAATGGAGAAACCATATACGATCAGTCCCAATGTCTCGGTATATGGAAAAAACTCTTTGGTATACTGCTCAATTCAGATCCACCTGATTGCATTGACCCCGGGCTTGTTGCTGCTGCTGCAAAAGCTACCGCTTCCACTGACGGCGACGAGTTTTTTCCTGAGGAGATCAGATTGGCCGTAAAAAAATTAAGGCTAATGAAACAATCGACACTTGTGGCATCCCTTCTTAGCTACTCACAACAGGTGGCCCTGCAATGATACTCTGGCTTCAGATGGTGTTCAGCATTATCTGGCACACAAAAGTTATACTATCAAACTGAAAGAAACGAATTCTTGTGTCAGTCTTTAGTCAGTGTGTCAGGGGAGCAAGACGGACTGCGGGAACTACCACGGTAACACCTTACTGTCTCTTCTTGGAATGCTGTTTGCGATGCTGCTGCTGACACGTGCAAAAATTTTCCTGCATGCTTTGCACTGCCCCTTTAAACCAAATTCATACCAGGAAGATCGACAACTGAACAGATTGACACGGTTTGATAGATCGTTTAGAAGACAGCGGAATTTAACAAAAAAAACTACATAGCTCCCATTGATTTTCGTTCTGCCTTCGACACTTTTGAACGACCGTCCATTTGGTTAATCCTGAAAGCTATCCTACCCAAATGGATAGTACAGAAAACGCCAGAACATACAGAGAACACGCAGAAAATGCCGTCCTGGTTAACGGGGAGCTTTCCTCTTCATTCCGAAAACAAAAAGGAATATAGAAAGAATACGTTGCTGTACCTGAGCTGTTTAGCTATTTCGTCGACCACATCCTGAACAAGACGTACCATACCCAACCTTTCGGCATCAGTTATGCGGGGAGGACTCTGTCCGATGTTGATCTCGTTGACGATGTACCTATCCTTAGTGACAATATCGACCAACTTAAGTCTGCACTCGAGACACTCTCCTCCACAGCCTCTAGAGTTGGGCTTTATATCAACTGAAAGATAACGAAGATCATAACCAGAGAAAAGACCACATCAGCACCACTCTCAACTGTTAAGATTAACAGCCCAGCTGTTGATGTGGTAAGGCACTTGACATATCTTGGATCAATTATATCCTACAGCGGCACACTTGACGTCGAAATGTCGGCCAGATCTGTTAAGGCAAGCTCTGTGTTCAGAAGACTCCTGAGATCAGTCTTCCACAAATCGCAAACTAGCCGTCATACAAAAGCCCGAATTTACAACGCCAGAGCCGCAAGCATCATTTTGTACTCATCTGATACATGACTAGTAGCCCAGACACAGCTAAGAAAGATCGATGCTATTCAGACTAGACACCTGCACTGAGTAAAGGCTTCAAATGGTATGACAAAATCTGCAATACTGAGATTTTGAAGACCTTTAAAATGGTGAACCTCTCTACCCAAATAGAAGCCTGTTCTCTAAGGTGGTACGGCCACCTACTCCGTCTCCCACTAAGTTCCCCCGCAAAGATCATCTCAGACTTCAATCCCTTGGAAAAGGGCTGGATTCAACCCCGACAAAGGCCAAGCACTAGATGGGCTGATGTAATAAGCCAGCGCCTGCTCAGTTGCAACATCAACCCAAATGAGGCCCCATCCTTAGCCCTGGACCGGGCTACTTGGAGAAGACTGACGGTGCTGCCAACCAGTTCCCTCTACGTTGGTGATCCTGCTGAGCTCTTCATAAACGGAATATTTTTTTTTTTTTTTTGAGTTTTGATGTTGGTTCTTATTTTCATTCAGAAAAACTTCACATGGGGAAAAATAAAAACACGCATCTGCGATCTTTATTCCTGCAAAAAATACACAAACTTGATATTTTGCAAAAGAGAGCTTTAAATCACTGGAAGTAGCCTTCTCTGATGCGTTGAATTAATGGTATTATTTTATTAAAATTGCTTGATTATTTGGGGTTGTTTCTCCGTTCTTCAAAAATCATGCCAATTTTCTTGGATTCTTAGTTTTTGATGCGAAGCATTAAACTTACTGTATTTTATAAATTTGGAATCAGCGTAAAAAGTCAATTTTGTTGTACCTATTGGTGTCAAAATGCTGTTTTTTAGATTTTCCGTCACTATTGAGCCACGTCAATTCTGACGCTCAGTTCATTGCCATGAACTGCTAGTTCTTAATGATCATTCATCATATTATATATATATATATATATATATATATATATATATATATATATATATATATATATATATATATATATATATGTGTGTGTGTGTGTTTTTTTCAGATTTTCATCTGGTTCTGTCCTAGTCATACCCGTGATCTGTCAAAAGGAATAGTAAAAATAGAATGGTGTCTATTATTTCTATTGGCATGGTTACTTGGCTGGATCGGTGAAAATGCTATGAAGAGTTGTTTGAAAGACTTTTCAAAACATGGAAGGATCGATTAAGCGTCCTGTTTTCAAGGTTAAGCGTAAGTTTCAAGGTTTAAAAAAAAAATTCTATGGAGCAATATCAGGAAAAATTAAAACATCCCAACCCTTTATTCAGCGTTTTATTGTTAGCCGCATGAATAGCCAATTTTTTTTGAATTGTTTTTATAATGAACAAAAAATTAATTTGAGATACTTCACCAGGTTTGAATTTTTCTTCCCACAGTCCTGTTTCTTTGTGAACTATGTACCTTCAGGAGAAAAACATTATCACAAACATATGCCCGAAGGAATAAAAAAAAAATCAAGTTTTGTCGGATGTAGGAGAAATGAAGTATATTTTATCGCGAAAATAAAACATATAGTTCAACCCACACCTAGTATTTATAAGAAGTAGCAGGTTTGAAGAATACACTTCTTTATAAAAGCTGTTTTTAGATAGAACAGGTTCGAAAGTAAGCAAAGATAGATTTCTCTTATTGTGTACTCAACAAATCCGTAAAGCGTCCTGTATCTCTGACAAGGTTTGAAAATTAAAAGTTTCCAAATTTTATGCTAAATCGAATCACCCTTATATATTTAGAACTAAAAAAAAAGAAACAATCTTATTGGATGCAATTAAATTGTTCACGGAACTATGGAATAAATACTAGAAAATTCTGTATTGCTTCTCTTCAACCCAAGAAAGAAAAATAAGAGCAACTCAGTTGATTTTTATTATTCGAAATAAAACAGTCCACTCGCTGAAGACACGCCAAACAAAGCACCTTTTCAGAAGGGAAATTAATGTGCTAGAAACTGCTAAATACTCACTGCAACACCAAGCCACCACAGCTACGCCAACACAGCTACGTATGCTCCTCCTGCATATCCCGGATATCGAAATTATAAATTTCTTAAATTTATAAATTTTAGGACCACAGCTTTTAAGAAAAAGATAAAGAGATACCACATCTCTTATTCACCGGCCATTGAAAATGAGGTTTCTTTTTGGTCATTGTTTTCTGTTCATGTGAGGTTATTCTTCAATTTCAATTTTGTTTTCGATGTTTGTCAATTTATCTTTTGCACCGAGGATGGCTGGGCCACGCTCTCGACCGGGCCACGCTGCTCAGCCTGGGCCAGGTGGCAGCTGGGCCACGGGCCACGCTGCCCAGCCTGCTGGGCCGCGCACGCTCCACGCAGTATGTCGCTGTTCTGTCGAATTCTTTTTTTCTAATAAACCCATACGTTCGAATAATAGGTGTTTTACCGTTTCCTTATTTTCACAAAATACATACCTCGATTTTCAAATTAAAATTAATTTGAAAAAACACTTAAGAACTCAAAATTGCAACACTGCCCTGAATGCTTTAACGAGACATTACTAATGATTACCTATTCTTACATAAGCTTATACGAAAGACAAAGAACAGTACAATTTGCACTTTAATTTTCATATGACTTGAATAAAAAATTACGGCCCCAGTTTAGTTTTCTTCTTCGGTTCAGTGTTCATATTCATAAATAATCTGAGAAAATTGACAACAATGAAAGCATTGTCCTGAAAAAAAACAACAACAAAAAATCAATAATAGAGTTAGCCAAAAAGACCTTGTTATAAGTTGCAAATTATTTCCCCGTTAGTGACCACATGCCGCTTCAGTTCCTTATACCCCCTTTGGCTTCTCGTCCTTCCCCAGTTCGTTTTTCTGGTAATAAGCTTCCTAAATTTTTTGATCGGGTTGATTGGAATCCAAATTTTAGACCGCTTTACCAAGAAAGAGTTGGGACTTTAATTGATAAAGTCTATATCCCTGATAGTTTGGATTCAATGGATAGTAATCCCTCTTTGACTATTAATTTTCTTTATTTTGAATTAATACATTGCTTAAAGTATGGTGCTGCGGCAGTTTTTCCTACTAATAGGATAAGATTGGGCGCGCAGAAACCTTTTTGGAGCCTCAATCCTTTTTTGATAAATTCTAATAAGGCGGCTAAACAAGCGTATTGGGAATGGCGGGCCCTCGGTAAGCCAAGAGACTCGCATCCAGTTTTTTTGCTAATGAAAAAGAGAAAGGCTGAATTCCAAGCAGAGCTCCGTCGTCATAATAACCTGATCATAGAAGAAGCTTCTTCAAACATTGATAACGACAAGGACAAAAATCTCCTTTGGAATGTTCTCCGAGGCAATAGGCGGATTAACATGCCTGATACTAATTCCACACCGTCGCTAAAAGAGTGGGAAAATTATTTTTCTAAGTTGTCGACTTCGTACGATTCTAACAGTGTTGTGTTGCAATTAGATGAAAGGTTGAAGAATTTTTCAACTGATTACAGGATTTCTGAGGATATGTTACGTGGAGCAATCAAAACGTTAAAGGCGCAGTCGGCTAAGGATCATGATGGCTTATTTGCTAATCACCTCAAACTTGCTCCTTCTTCTTTTCTTATTACTCTACTGGCATTTTTCAACCTTTTACTTACTACTGGTTTAGTACCATCGTCATTCTATATTGGCATAGTTACGCCTATTCCTAAGAGCGGGAAAAAAGATTTGTCATCTTGTAGCTCCTGGAGGCCAATTACTAGGGGTTCTATGATTGGGAAAGTGTTTGAGTTGTGTTTGAAGGATCTTCTTGAAATTCTTGACACTGGTTCTAATCAAGTTGGTTTCAAGAGAGGTTTGGGATGTGACCATGCCCATGCATCTTTCAGCAAAGTTATTGAAGAAGCGAGAATCTCTGGTCAACCGCTATACGCCCTCTTGATTGATATCAAAGGGGCCTTTGATAACATTTCTCATGCATCCGCTCTGCTCACTTTAATCCATGCTGGATTGCCCCTAGCTGTCATACGAGTCCTTCGCTCTTGGTATTCTGGTTTAAAGATCCGTATCTGTCCGAGTTCGTCTTCATCTCAGTCCAAATTAATTCAAGTGGGTAGAGGAATTAGACAAGGAGGAATTATTTCTCCTTATATATTCAATTCTTGTTTAAGCTACTGCCCTTAATTCTCTTTCCTGCTCGTTTGTTTCATTATCTCGAAATCTGTCTTACATTGCATATGCTGATGACATTATCCTTCTAAGCCGGTCCAAGTCTAGTCTTTTTTCTAATTTTAATATTTTAATTGATTGTTTAAAAGGTTTGGGCCTTTCTATCA
Source organism: Artemia franciscana (assembly GCF_032884065.1). Taxonomy (NCBI): domain Eukaryota; kingdom Metazoa; phylum Arthropoda; class Branchiopoda; order Anostraca; family Artemiidae; genus Artemia; species Artemia franciscana. The sequence continues at coordinate 16,252,389 of NC_088865.1, read as the reverse complement.
GTTTTGAAAAATGTCAATTTTTTGTTGTAAATTGTTTAGAGGATAATGTCAGGGCGACTCTCGATTGCGGCAATGGTGTTATTTTTCAGTCGTCGCCAATAGTCACTTATTTGGGATTACCTTATGCTACTTCGAAAAGAGATTTCAAACCAGTCCTGGTTCAGCATGTTCAGATGAAACTACGCAAGGCATTTGGTCTTTTAATTCGTTTTCGGGGTCTTTACCGTCGGGACGTCCTTGGTCGTATGTATAGCGCTGTTGCTCTGCCTCACGTATTGTTCCCGTCCCTCCTCTTCCGAAATTTCAGACCTTCTGATCTTTCGCCCATTAAAGTTGCTTATTTTAAATTTTGTAAATTTTTACTTGGTTTCCCCCTTTCTTTTAGTAACACTGAGATTGTTTTAAAGCTTAATGTGAAGGATCCTGTAGTCTGTATAAAGAAAAAATATAAAACATTTGAAGATAGGGCGAAAATTAGCCTTTTAGGCCACAATTTATTTCTGTTTTTTAGTAACAGTTCTGGCTCTTCATGATTTATAGGCTAATCTATTTAGCAAGTGTTTTTTTTTTTTTTTTTTTTTTTTTTTTTTTTTTTTTTTTTTTTTTTTTTTTAAGTGTTCGATCAATATTTGATACGTTTTGATTGTAAGTGTTATCAGTTGTTTTTTCTTTATATTATATCGTAGCGTACTCCTCATTTTTTGAGGGAAATAAAGAAAATAAATAAATAAATAATAAATAATAATAAATATTAGCAGACACTTTCAAAGGATTTTTTCTGGGGTGGGGATAATATTAAAAATATTTACAATTTATTATAGTATATGTACCCACTGAAAGTACCCAGAAATTCAGGAAAATTTAGGATTTTGGGTGGCTTGGCCTCGGCAATTCCTCTGCAAAAATCCCTTTTAGATCTCCCCCTGTCTTAGGAAACATCTGATTGATTATGCGGATTTTCAGGATTGGAAAAATATTTTTTGGGGAGGTTGATTCAGACCACTTTTGGAGAACATAGGGACAGATTCCAGAAAGTTACCATTTTTTAAAGTAATTTTTCAGGAATAGAGGAAAAGCCGCAATTAGAAAAAAACTTAGGAGGGTGTTTCAAAACTTTAAACTCCCCTAATTCCCTCTTCAAAGCAAAGAACTTTCGCTAAAGAATAACTTAAAACGTACCAAACTTAAAACGAACATATATTGACATAAGTAATAGAAGGGTATGGGAGACAATCAGAGTCGAAATTGAAGTAGATCTAAAAGAAAAGAAACAAAAAACCAACGTCATCCTTAAGCTAGGAAAATTGAGGGGTTTGATTCTCTTGAGAATGGCCTACTTGATGTTGATGATTTTTTTCTCATTTGTCTTCTGAAGCAGAATACCTGGATTTGGAAGTAATTAATTCACCAAGTAACAAATATATTTTTTCTAATGATTTGTGCAGTACACATTATTTTCCGGGGATAATCTTTATCTGGCATTCCTGAACCGCCGTGGTCTCATTGGTAAATTGGATCATATATTTTTTATATTTCGTCTAGTTAATCGGACGTATTTTGTTTGTGTGAAATATTTTTGAATTCTATAACTGAAACTTAAAAAAAAAGAATACGGCATTAAACTTTACAGTCCGTACCGGTGGTGCTGATCTCCGTTTCTTGGCCCTTCAGCCAGGAAGTGTAATGGGGGTTGGGGAACTGAAACGTTAGTTAATCATACACATATACAGTGTCCACTATCAGCATAAGACTAGTGATGTTTTACTGCTGATTTCGGATACTGCATATGTGTCCGAAATATTCAGTTTTTTCACTGTCGATTAAAAGGTTTCATCCTATTTTGAACTGTTATATTTTCGTCACGAAAAGGCAGTGTGGTCTTCGAAGTTATCTACAGCAAGGACGATTTGGACTTTTCGTCAAGTCATCAACATCTGTTAAAATTATTAGTGATGTAGAATATTTGAACGTGGAGATGTCGTTTGAAATGCTAGCGGTAGAAATTGAACTTAGCCATTAGCCAATAATTTGTTGTCTGTGCTATCGTCCTCCAAGTGGAAGCACAAAAAGGTATACTGAAAGTTTACGGGAATGTCATGACATATTGTCGCGTAAATACCGTAAGTCTATCATTATGGGTGATTTCAATGTTGATATATCTTTACTGCGTAACCATAGCATGAGTAATTACACATTTATGACGTAGCATCGAAAACCTCGTCTAGAATTTTAGCCGCCGGATGTCCCCCTGCGACATGCAAAGTCGTCATAGACAACACATGATTATTTTATGGTGGTATGTGATCCAATTATCGGTGTTATTCCAACTCTTCCCAGGCTGCAACAAAAAGTAAGAGTTATGAACACCACTAAACTAACAGAGTTGCTGAGGGATGTCGATTTTTACCCTGTTATGAGTCCAAAGACCCAGATGAGGCTGCAAGGAGGTTTTTAGGAATCTTTAAAAATGTGCTTGACCAGGCGTGCCCTTACCGTTGAATTACAAACAGGAGACTTAAACAGCCTACTAAACCTTGGATTACATCAAGTATTCTCAAGTCTATAAAAGTAAAGAATAAGTTGTATCGGAAATATCAAATTCGACTGAAGAAAATAAACAAAATTTCAAGAATTATAAAAATAGATTAACAAAATTAATTCTGGCATCGAAGCAGAACTATTACAGACAAGCATTCCTGAAGAAGGGAGGGTCACCAAGAAAGACATGGAGATTAATTAATGATTGTCTGAATCGGACGAAACAAAATAAAACCCCGAAGAAATGACAGCAACAGATGGGAGAACTGTGAAAGGGAAAACAGAAGTGATTACACTACTATACCGCTTTGCTATTATTGGTGAAATGACTTCATAACCAACAGTTGCATAAACTGATTTCAAGAAGTATTTACCTCCATTGGATTTTAGCACATTCTCAAAATTTTCCATCCTTCTCTCTTTAACTCTGTCCTTACCATTAACTGTGGCCCAGTCCCTACCTTTAACTGGTTTAAGTCCAGATTGACTATTGTCTCTTAATTTGCTAACATGCCAGCACGATACTTTACTATTGTCCCGTCTGGCTGTATCTTCCAGATTTTCTACAATTTTATCTGTGGCTCCAATTCACACCTCCTTGATTCATATTTTAATGCTTTCGCCAGTTTATTTAAATTCCTCTTGTTTTCATATGATTTATCACTCTATAGTTTTATTTCAACCCCCTCCTCCTCTCTATCAAACATAAAGTTTTTTCACTAATATTACCAGCTGTATTCTTTACTTTCTTCCCTAAGACACCATCAGCGACTTCACGAACTATTTTCCTAAAATTATTCTATCATTCTTATACGTTAGCCAGTGGCATCTTTGAGGAGGGGCGACAGTTGCCCCATCGCCCAATAACTTGAAAAACTATAATTTATTAAGTGGCCTTAAAACTGTTGCTCGTTTTCAGAGTAAATTTCCTTCTAATTTGAGCAGATAATGTTTTTTAATTTATCCATTTTAACATAAGTAAAACGAGAAAAATAAGGGTCCATTATGTTTCATAATATGTTAAGCATTAATGTTTTTTCCCAAATATACTGCCTTTTAAGCCTTATCATCAAGTAAAAATGTGAGCCTAGTTGATGAAAAAGTTGAAAAATATTCTATGCTTCCTGTTTCGCAACATTTGCTACGGTCAGTTTCTCCCCTGACATTTAATGTACTTTTACTTCCTAAAATCTACCAGTTCAAGATTACATTATCTTATTTTAAAACTTTCAAAGGTGGAAATGAATACACCCTCTACATCTGCAAGTAGGAGAGAAATAGAATCATTGAAGATTTAGAAGGTAGATATACAGTGAATATAATTTCCTGAATGAAAAAGAAATCATTCAAAAATAAAATAAGACTTGGTGCTTTTTGTAATGATGTTCGTAATATAACTAGATAAGCCATATCGGTAGTAGTTTGATCATTGAATTTGGTAGAGGGGAATTCACTCCAGGATCCATTTAATTGTTTCAATTTTTATTTCCAATATTTAATTGAAACTCCGATTCTCTTATTTGTCATTGAAACGACTAATAAGTGCTGATAACGGCCTATTCCTTACGTTTCGGATTCACATACTAAACCATAAACGTAGAACTGCCTCTATGCTGACTTCTTGACAATACAATGCTGACTTCTTACTATTTTCGTTTTTCTAAATATTTCTTTTAACCAACTCAAAAACAAGAATTGACACAAATGCGCTAAGAATTATGACTAAAATTTGTCGCATTTCACACAACGATAGCGCTACTTGTGGGACATTTGTCTCTGCATCTTCACGCTGTTCTAAATGTCTGCTGAGAATAGGATACAGTGAATTTAAACAAAATATGTAGATTTTTCTAACGATTTAGAAATTTTGTGTACAGGTGCAAGTGGTACTAATCCATTCTCTTTGATTATGCAGCATTAGGAGACCGAGCGTTGTTTGTGAGTTGGGAATTATAGACATAAGATTATATTTGTGTAACCTGCATCTAGAAATATATACCCCTTGGTGACCCCTGAGTTACACAAGAAAAAATGGTGTGTAATTTTTATACAATTCGTGTTTTCTAAGCAAAGATGCAAAGGAGAAGGTAATTTTCAATCTCTAGAAGTCAATTCTCCCTTCCAGATGGCATTCCTAGCAATTTTTAATTAATTTAAGGTTCCTGCTTCAATGATGCTGGGAATTATTCAGATTTTCTGGATATTCTTTGTCGAACAATGCCCAACGAATAAATTAATAATTCTAACTTCATTTTTGAAATACTTTCAAATTTGAAATACGGTTGCTATTTAAACGTGGGGAATATACCACAATATACAATCAAGTGATACAATCTGTGGCAATACTTTGACTTATTCTGTATCTTTACATAGACAGCGCTATTGCGCTGCCTACTATTTTTGTTTCGGCTTTTTGTGGCCTGATGATATCAATGCTATTTATTAATATAAATCGCGAACCCACAAACAAATCAATCTAACAAGTATATATATATATATATATATATATATATATATATATATATATATATATATATATATATATATATATATATGTATATATATATATATATATATATATATATATATATATATATATATATATATATATATATATATATATATATATATATATATATATCTATCTATATATATAAAAATAAGTTGTCTGTCTGTCTGTGGATGTGTGGATCAGGTGACGTCACCTGAAAAAACTTGATCAGGTGACGTCAAAACTGAAAAAACTAAAAAAAGGCAAAAACTACAAAAAAACTAAAAACTAATAAAAAAAATAAAAAAGCTAAAAAACTAAAAAAACTAAAAAAAGGCAAAAACTACAAAAAAAACTAAAAACTAATAAAAAAGCTAAAAAACTAAAAAAACTAAAAAAAGGCAAAAACTACAAAAAAAACTAAAAACTAATAAAAAAAATAAAAAAGCTAAAAAACTAAAAAAACTAAAAAAACTAAAAAAAGGTAAAAAACTAAAAAAACTAAAAACTAAAAAAAACTAAAAAAAAAGGAAAAAACTGAAAAATAAGCTAAAATAAAGGTAAAAACCAATAAAAAACTAAAAAAAAACTGAAAAAACTAAAAAAAGGCAAAAACTACAAAAAAAAACTAAAAACTAATAAAAAAAGTAAAAAAGCTAAAAAACTAAAAAAACTAAAAAAACTAAAAAAAGGTAAAAAACTAAAAAAAAATAAAAAAAAACTAAAAAAAAGGAAAAAACTGAAAAATAAGCTAAAATAAAGGTAAAAACCAATAAAAAACTAAAAAGAAAAAAAGGAAAAAACTAAAAAAAATTTTCATCTAAAAAACTAAAAAAAACTAAAAAAGGTAAAAACTAAAAGAACTAAAAAAGAAAAAAATAAATGACGACACTCAAAGAGAAAGCGACCAGGACAAAAGGAATATTCGATTAGCAATCAACAAAGCACCGGGACACAGGGAGTATAAATGACGACCAGGACATAAGTAAAAAAAAAAAAATTAACAAAACTAAAAAGAAGGTAAAAACTACAAAAAAACTAAAAAGAAAAAAAAACTAAAAACTAATAAAAAAGCTAAAAAATCTAAAAATCTAAATAAACTAAAAAAGAAAAAAAAAGGAAAAAAATAAAGGAGAAAAACAAAACTAAAAAACGAATGTATATACAGACCGGTACACCGGGATACAAATGACGACCGGGACACAGGGAATATAAATGACGACCGGGACACAGGGACACAACTACAACGGGGACACCGGGGGAAACAGGGGGATATAAATGACGACCGGGACAAAAAAACTAAAAAGAAAAAAAAACTAAAAACTAATAAAAAAACTAAAAAATCTAAAAATCTAAATAAGCTAAAAAAGAAAAAAAAAGGAAAAAAATAAAGGAGAAAAACAAAACTAAAAAACGAATGTATATACAGACCGGGACACCGGGATACAAATGACGACCGGGACGCAGGGAATATAAATGACGACCGGGACACAGGGACACAACTACAACGGGGACACCGGGGGAAACAGGGGGATATAAATGACGACCGGGACACCAGGACAGGGAATGGTCGATTAGCAATCACCATCAACAAAGCTCAAGGGCAATCATTAGAATCATGAGGTATAGATCTGAATACAGATTTTTTTCCCATGAACCATTATATGTTGCATGTTCAAGAGTCGGTAAACCTGACAATCTATTTATATGCAAAGACAATGGGACAGCAAAGAATGTTGTATATTCGCAAGTTTTACGTAGTTAAAACCATATATATATATATATATATATATATATATATATATATATATATATATATATATATATATGTATATATAAGTGATTAGTTTCCCATTCCCTGAAAGTAATATACACTCAAATATCACATATTCAGCGTTTTTCTCACAGTTACTTCGTTATGCAAGGATTTGTAGTAATTATATTGATTTTAAAAATAGATGTAAAATCTTAAGCCAAAAATTGATATCAAGAGGTTTTTCTGCAAATAAATTAACTTGGCAATTTAAAAAATTTAGTTTTCATTATAACGAACTTTTAAATAAATATCAAAAGAATTATCTAGAAATACTTAAAGAAATTTTTAACTAATTTGGGAGGTTCGAGAAATGTTGTCACTGCGCCATTTATTTTGAATTGCGTTTCTAATTGAGCGTAATTTTTTGAAAAATTAGCCACATGGTAAAGATGAATTCTATAATTGTTTAGTTCATTCAGGTTTTTTGCAATGTGTTAATATTTGTGATTTGGTAAAATTTATAATATTTAGTTTACCTATTGTTGCTAAAGGGAGGGATATATTAACAGGATAAGCTTGTTTTGGTTTTGGTTTTACTTGGTTGTTTTACATTTGCTGTTTTTTTTTCATAGGCATGTAATTTGGGGGTGATACCTGACGCGGGGATGCCATGGATATTCTGTGGTAGCCACAACACTGTGCTGGGTAGAGAATTTAGAGTGGCGAAACCCAATATAGGCCAGTGTATTCTCCTGATGAGCCCTTATGTTGGGTGTTGCCTCTGAATTATTTGTCTATATTATTTTTTCTATTGTTCGGTAAATGACGACTTATACTTATTGACGACATGACTGCCTGTCCATGGATTATTCCTTATGGTTGATTGTGTGTGACTATGCTGTTTGACCTATGTGATTGTATGGATGAGTAGGGTTGAGGCCTCATTCAAGTGCTGGTCTATATTAATCACTAATTTAGGAAAACAGTCTTCCTTTTCTCCTTCTGTCTCTTTATTTTATTTTATTTATTTTTTTTTTTTTTATTTTTTTTTTTTTATTTTATTTTTTTTTTTTTTTTATTTTTTTTTTTTTTGTGTGTGTTTGTGCTGTAGCATTGGTGATTTCTCTTTTCATGATATATATATATATATATATCTATATTCACAGGTGGGACATAGGGACACAACTACAATGGCGCGTAGCTATTATGGCGCGTAACGACTTACGCGCGCGGGGGGGCTTGGGGGGGGGGCGCGAAGCGCCCCCACCAACTAGGTGTTGGGGTGGCGCGAAGCGCCACCCCAACAGCTAGTATATATATATATATATACTAGCTGTTGGGGTGGAGCTTCGCGCCACCCCAACACCTAGTTGGTGGAGCGCTTCACGCCCCCCAAGCCCCCCCGCGCGCGTAAGTCGTTACGCGCCATATTAGTTATGCGCCATTGTAGTTGTGTCCCTGTGTCCCACCTGTGAAAATAGATAGATTTATATATGTGTTTCAAACTACGTAAAAATTGAGAATAAACAACATTCTTGGCTTTCCCATTGTCTGTGCATATACAAAGCCGTATGTACTAATAATGACGTCATATGCAAACGCTCTTTTTACAAACAAACAAACATGCATCCACACAACGCGTTTTTATATAGATAGATAGATTGATAGATACAAAACAAATTAACTGCGTAAAACTTGCGAATATACAACATTCTTCGCTGTCCAATTGTCGCTGCATATAAATACATTGTCAGGTTTACCGACCCTCGAACATGCAACGTACAATTGTCCATGGGAAAAACAATCACTATTAAGATCTATACCACATTTTTTTATTGATTGACCTTGAGCTTTGTTAATGGTGATTGCAAATACTAATCGAATTGGGAATTGCAATCTTTTAAATTGAAAAAGCAGATCCGTTGGAATCATGGGAATGCGAGGAATAAGAACAGCCTCACCCTCATAAGGCCCTGTCAAGATTGTGGCCTGTATTAGGTTTTCCATTGTTTTTTTTTACGGCAAGTCGCGTGCCATTGCAAAGCTTTGGTGGGTTGATATTTCTTAAAAGTATTATTGGTACGCCTATTTTTAGTTGTAGCACGTGTGGTGGAAACCCTGAAAGATCTATGGAATTTAAAAATTCAGATGGATAATTAACCGCTTCATTTGGTTCCAAAACTGTGTCGACTGACTTGTAAAGGACTGCCTGGTCTCGAATCTTCGTAAAAACAATATTGTTGATTTCGTGGACGTCTATATTTTTGGGTGCGAGAATCGCTCTTTCACTTAGCCGTTTATTATTTTTATAACTTTTTAGAATATTCGGAAATACTTTTTCAATCAATTCATTTTTGGACGACACTAAATTACAGAAATCAGCCGGTAGTTGTATACGTCCTGAAATTGAGTCTACTGGGAGCTTTCCGTTTCCAATTGTCAGCAATTGATCTGAAAATGTTTGACCAGAGTCATCGTTTTGCAATCGGACACGCATATTTGTAGTTAATTTTAATATTTTTACGTGTGCCCATAAATTAGAATTTTTCAGGCAAGCATTCATTTCGTCTGCAGGAGTTGATCTAGGTATTATAGGTAATGTTTGCAAATTCAGAGGCAATTTCAAAGCGGAATGAGCAGTTCTTCCACCAGGCAGCAATGTTGCGGCTATTCCGGACGACGAAATTGCCAACGCTATATCATTTTTTGATCGAATTGATGCCAGAATCAGTTTTATCACAAATGTTTTACCAGTACCTCCTGGCGCATCCAAAAAGAAAATTTCTCCAACGTTGTTATCGACACAATGCATTATCGTATCATAAATGTCTTTTTGTTCCGACGTTGACTTGGAAATGTTATTTTGTACATACGACAATAGATCACTCGTACTGTAACTTTGTTCACGATCCAATTCTACACATGTCGAAACAGCAGCGATACGGTTAGGTGAAGGCATTCCCAAATCCTGAAGAGGTTTGTTTGCCATACGTACGCACAAATCTTCTATAATAACTAAAGTGTAGTTATAAATTTCTGATGTAAAATCAAAAGTCCTATCTGACGTCTCTAACTGTTTTCGATGGAGTATATCTTCGGACATTTTTGACTTATATTTTTCCCATAACTCTGTAGGAGCTGATGGAGAGCAAGTTGTTAAAATGATGCCAAACAATGCACGAATTTGACTTGGGGTTGACGTTTCGCACGCGTCATTGATGCAGTTATCCCAGTGTTGGTCATTCTCCAATAAATTCAGAGCTTGGCATGCACTACGGTAAGTGTCATGTATAGTACCGTTTACAGTTCTCAAATACTCAAAGGATGTCGCACCGGGTACATTCACCAAAAGCAGGCGTAGAAAGAAGCATTCATGTTGATTGGGGTGAACGGTGTAGAGTCTTCCTATCGTGGTATCTTTGAAGATGGTAGGTTGGCCGTCGACTGACTTACCCTGTTTTCGACGTTCAAATACTTTATTTTTAGTATTCCACGTGTAATACGAAGGCACTTCAGTATACAGCAGTTTTTTTGCAAAAGAATCATTTTTGCAAAGCGAAAAAAAAGCTGTTAATGTTGTATCCGGTGGATTCAGGACTCTTTGTTGCACGTTGGTTTCCGTGAAATAAACACGTTGACCATTCTGTAAATGTACCGCTTAGTGAACAACAGCTGGACTACGTTCACGTATCGGAAATGAAAGAATTCGCCAAACAGCTTCATTACTGCTTATGTATCTTCCAGCCTGATATTGTACGATTTCGTCGAAATCTTTGATTTCGGGCTGCAAGCCAAAAACTGCCATGTCACTGCCTTTGTTGACGTATTTACATATGTATTTGATTGCCTTTACGGAGTTACAGTATTCAACGTTTATGTGTGCATTAAATGTTTTTGATAATAATGGGGAATATGGAACAACCCACTGGTTATCTACTTCGATGGTGGTACCGTTACTCTTCTTTATTATTGCTGTTTTGCCGCCATCTTCAGTAGATCTTCTTCTATATTGTGGGTAACCATCATTGCCAGTAATTGTGTTTGATACTAAAAGTCGAGGATATTGCTTTGTGCACCTTCCTTTGGCCATGCATGGTGAATTTTCGTTCAGTGCACCGCAAGGTCCATGTATCATATTTTTTACAATAATATCATGTAACCCCTTATCGACATTTTTATCAGGTATTTCAGCGGAAATCACATCATCAATTTCGTTCGAAGTAATTTTTTTATGTAGCCAGATTAGTATATGTGCGTGTGGCAAACCTCGTTTTAGCCATTCCACTAAGTACATCCAGCATCGCACTGACCCAAACACTTCAAGTTTTACTATGCAGTTTATCAATGATTTCAACTTTTGCCGGAAGACACGGGCCGTAATGTCATCCCTATGAACCGCCGATTGTCCTTGAAGTAAAAGCTGCAGTATCTCGTCCCAAGATTGATTACGTGTAAATGTAATAAATAAATCTGGACGACCATAGAGACGAACATACGCAATAGCATCTTGAGCATATTCATGCAAATGACGGGGACTGCCAGCATATGACGAAGGTAAAATTGTTAATCTTCCAACGTTTGTGGTATTACCGTCATTTATAACTGCATCTCGCAAATGAATGTATTGTTCAGAGCGGAGCTTGGTCTGATTCAGGCGGATATATAGCAAACGTTCTGATTCAATTTTAGCATACATATCAACGACAAATTGGTGAAACAATTCACGGCATTTTAAAATATAATTTTCCTCATCCTGCCGAATCATTAGTCTATAGGAATAATAATGCATTGCACTGCATTTCTTATTCATTTCTTTGTTAGTGGCTGGATTCATCAATTTAATATTAAAGTGATAGCCATCGGCTCCATCCCAAAAAATGATAGGATATTGTAGGGCATCGTAGCATCGATGAGTTTCAGCAATTCTTAACAACTGAGCGTTTCGCTTATGAAGAATAATATCTCGAGGTAAAAACTGATCACTGACAATAACGATTGCCACTTCGTCGATAGTTGGAGCATTGTATCTACGCACATGTTGGCCAGGAGGCATTTTGTCAGCGGAAATAACAATTTTATGCGTATCAGTAGGCATCAAATCGATGGCTGTTTTGAACAGACGCACTAAATTAGTATTTTCGTGGAAAAGATGTTGCAATTGGGAAACGATTGTCCTTTCAACGTTGGGAGAAATTTCGCAACGTGCATTCAATTCAGAATTTCTATCACTGATGAAGTACAATTGTAAAAATTTATGATTCTCGCCTGAGAATGGTAGAAGGGACCCTGCTCTATGATAAATTTGCCCTTTTACTTTGAAAGTAGACATAAATTGATCTGGATTTTCGATTTGGGCTCCAAACGACGTCATTTGGAAACATGAGTTGTATTTTCTGATTTGTGACAAAAAATAATTAGATTCTGACCTAGTTCCAGTAAGGAAAGTCTTCAATGGCTCTGGTGGTGCAGCCAATAGAGGAAGTTTAACTTTTCCTGAGGCGCAACACATTCCCATTGTTTCACCATTGAATTTCAAGGCCTTGCAATAGGGACAAATTTTAGACATTGTCCCGATTTGAACACATCTACTCAAGCTATAATCATCGACTGGGTTGTACCTGAATGCCAGGCGATAACTTTCAGGTTGCTCTGATTCCTCGGCACGCTTTCTTTTCTTACTTTCTTTATCAACAGCAAGCCTGATTTCTTGCTGTTCTTGTGATTCCTCGGCACGCTTTCTTTTCTTACTTTCTCTATCAGCAGCAAGCCTGATTTCTTGCTGTTCTTGTAATTCCTCGGCACGCCTTCTTTTTTCACTTTCTCTTTTAGCAGCAAGTCTGCTTCCGCGTTGCTCTGGTAGTTCCTCGGCACGCTTTCTGTTCTTTCTTTCTCTATCAGCCTCAAGCCTGTTTCCTTGCTGTTCTTTTGATTCCTCGGCACGCTTTCTGTTCTTTCTTTCTCTATCAGCCTCAAGCCTGTTTCCTTGCTGTTCTTTTGATTCCTCGGCACGCTTTCTGTTCTTTCTTTCTCTATCAGCCTCAAGCCTGTTTCCTTGCTGTTCTTTTGATTCCTCGGCACGCTTTCTTTTCTGACTTTCTCTATCAGCAGCAAGTTTTTTGGCATAGACTCTTTGAGCATCCACATCGGCTTTTGCCATTGTAAGTTCATCAGTCATTTTAAACTTAAACATTAATAGATTTCTACGTGAACATATGTCTTAAATATCTTGAATGACGTCACCGTTATTGCAAAAATGACGACAACTAACATGTCTTAAATATCTTGAATGACGTCGCCGTTATTGCAAAAATGACGACAACTAACATGTCTTAAATATCTTGAATGACGTCACCGTCATTGCAAAAATGACAACTAACTTCATGACGTCAGTCAACACAGAAACATGACGTCACCTGACAGACAGACAGACAACTCATTTATATATATATATATATATATATATATATATATATATATATATATATATATATATATATATATATATATATCTTTGCTTAGTCTTACTTCTAGATTTAAGGTTTCCTGAGCTTTTTGAAAACAAATTTTGCATTCTATTTTGGTAACACTTTGTTAAGTTGTTTGTTAGTAACTTAACAATTAAGGAATTAATTAACAACTTAACAATTAAGTTTTGCAAACAGAGCACAAATTGCAACAGATCGAAATTGCACAGTTTTGAACTGTGATCAACGGTGTCGCAATGAGGATGATACAAAATTTTTAATTAAACAATTCGTTAAAATTTTGGAATTCTGAATTCTCGAAGATTTTTGAATGAAGATTTCAGCTTTAAGAAAAAAAATACAGCTATGGGAAGCAAAAATTAATGGAGGTGGTATTAATGATTAGTATGCCTTGTTACACCACTTTGTAACCTCTAATGAAATCAATTTGTCCTGCAATATGAAATCTCTTTTGAAGAACACCCATCACAGCTTGTCAGATGATTCAAAAAATGCTTTCAAGCAGACAATGTTGAGAAATTTAAATAAATTTACAGGATCCATTTAGAACCAAGTCAATTAATCTGAATTTACTTCTTTAGAAGAAGAACCTCTTATTGAGTTATCTGGCGATAATACATATGAGATAAAATTTGGTTGCGTTGAACCTTCTGATTTTCGGACACCAGTAAAAGAAGAATAACCACTGATTAACGGTAAAGCTCTACGAATATTGCTTGCACTTGCAACCTCTTATTTGCGCACTTTTCTGCTGTTGCAGTAACAAAACGTAAGAACCACTCAAAAATTCAAGTTGAAGAAATGAGGGTCATCAAATCCAATTTTATTTCGAGATTTGAGAAGGTGTACAGTGAAATGATTTTAATAATTTTACTCATTAATCGATGTTAGCTAAATCGTTTCTGAATCTAAATTCGTGTCTAATTTATTTTTGAACTAATTTAACCTCACTGATTTCCCTTCAACTGGGTGTCGAATCTTCGTTGAATGCATTTGCACCCCGACCTGCCGCTACAAACAACACCATAGTGGTTGTCCAGACTCAATATGGACATTACCGAAATAGTTGAAAGCAGATAATTCACATTGTTCCAAGGAAAATAGTATCCGTTTTTATTTTTTCTCCATCAAATGAACAATCGCTTTTAAAAAGGTAAATTTTTCAATTACTGAAGATGGGTAACAATTGTTCAAAAATCTGATGTCTTAGGAGAGGCACGAAAAAATAAGACGTTCTTAGGGAACCGTAACCCGAAAAAAATCGAAATCTCTTGAATAGTTTTCAATATCAAGATACATTTAGTAAATGTTTTACAAATGATCCAAATGTCAAACCTTCTGAAATCCGAGACAAAAAAGATTTACAATCTGCTTGAGTCCTTTTGGGTCCATGGACCCAAAGGAGCTTTTGGGTCCGTGCCCCTCAAACGTATAATTTTACTTCTATCTGGGTCAATAGTCCGTGGTTGTAAAACGACAGGAGATTCGTATGTAATGTCAGCTTACAGAAAATTGCAGGATATTTTTGTAACCATTCTTTATTATGGTGAAAATTTTAACTGGCTTTTCTCTGAATTTCTTAAGAAAATATTTGTTTATGTTGTTTATGTTTATATTAAAACACATTTTCAGTAAAACAAATATGCCAGTCAGCCCTGTTGAATTTCAATCAAAACTATGGTGACCGCTAGTTAGTTTACGGAAATTATATTTTCTCATAGTATTTTTGCCAAATATTTCCAGGTTTTACCACTAAAACTATGATGAACGGAAATAATACTGGCGTATGGCAAACTTGGCCATTCTTGGCCTACGGAAATGATACTTCTTAATAGAAATTTTCCCGGGAGCTTGACAAATGCTATCACTCAATATTTGTAGTGTTTTCTTGCCTATCGTTTTTAACGATAACTTTTCACAAAACTAGTAGAGGTGTTCCCACAAAGTCGGGTCGGGAAAGAATCCAATTGTAATACAACTAATTACAGCTGGAATTTGCGAGGTGCTTAGGAAAATTCCAACAACAGTAAATAGGAATAAATGCAAAAAATAGATATTTAGCCATTTCACCGAAGTCACTAACCAACACATGATGACCAAATCATAAAATTAATACACGTATTCACCCTTGGATTAATTGCGGTCAAAATTATAATATTGTAAGGAAAATGGCAGCTAGTAGTTCGTTTTTTTTTAACAAGAAAGAATGTGAAAAGAGTGTATATATATATATATATATATATCCCTTTTGTCTGTTTTGATATTTTATAAAGGAAGCACATGGATAAGCTAGGGGTACTGCTGGTCTTGTATTTTGCAGGTCTTGACTGTCCACCTTTCTCCATTTGAGGTTACAGCTTCTACATACTTGTGGTTTGCCATCACAATAGAAAATAAATATATTTAAAGCCCTTTGGATATCTGGCTTTGGGCCCTAAACACTCAATAGGATAGCCTTAATTACCCAAACTCTTTTGGTATCATAAAAACAAAATTGAGTGTCATAAGACCCCAGCCAAAAGACAAATCACATTTTCTAATTATATGGGCAGCATTCACTTTGCAAGCCACTGTTTTATATGATCTTATTAATTTCTGTTTATATATATATATATATATATATATATATATATATATATATATTATATATATATATATATATATTTATATATTATATATATATATATATTATATTTATATATATATATATATATATATATATATATATATATATATATATATATATAGCCATTATGTAATTCTGTAGATGTCACTGATCGATATAGTAGGAGTCACTAACATAGATAGTGAAACGAAATTAGAATACGTTTTTCTGGGGAATATGTCGGTAGGGGTGGTAGTTACATTCAATAAAGTCACAAAAAGTTTCAAGCCAAATCAAGCTGACCAATGTCTAATACTTCTTTTTTCTAAAACTCAAGGATTTCAATTCATATATTATAAAACATAAACGCTACAAATAATTTGGCTCATTTCTCAAAGAATAAGTGGACAAGGTCAATCTGCTTATATCGTACCCTGATGAGACATCGGCCGTCCAAGAACAAAATACTTTTCCTGCAAAAACCAGGGCTCCTCCAAAAACAATATAGAACAACTGAGATATCAACTGTCCAAGAATAGAGTCTGCTCCTTGTAAAATTAATTTGTCTGTTCAAACCCAGAAGTTATGGGGAAGGAGGGATAAGATCCAATTCCCTCCTAATTTAAGTATTTAAAAAAAGTTACAAAATTTGCACGTGATTTCACTGTTTTGACGACATTAGATCCTCTTTCTAGACGCAAACCTTTGCGAGTCCCATCTATCTTATTTTTATACTAAACATTTTAAAGATCCCTCTTCACAATCATTTTATATTTAAGTTCAATAAGTAATTAACATCCACATTTTTTCATGATTTATGTGTGAATTACCTTTAATGTCAGCATCTAGAGTAGTCAGAAACCAACAGTTAACCAGGCAATATATAGTGCGCGGTCACAAGCTTTCCACCACCCAGTGTAAATTTCGGAGTGCCATATGTAACATACAGTTCTATCATGCGTGGCACTGTTCCGTAACGCACAACACAGTTTACAAAACACTTGGCACAGTTCTGCCGCGCTTGGTACGTCCCACCTAGTATATGAGATTTCTGAAAGTCGGAACCCCTTCATTACATGGTAATTTTTCTCGTTTTATTTAAATTACTCTTAGACCATACACAGACAACTTAGTTTATTTAACAATTTAATTCCCGGTAAGGCCAACCAAGGAACAGTTCAAGAGGAGATTAGTTGCTCCCCTCCTACCCCATAAGACAAAACTCCATAATTTGAATAGTATTTTGGAATCAAAATACTTTTTTTTAGCTTTTTCGGAACGAAAATTGTTGAGGAAAAATAAAAAATAGGAGAAAAGACAGAAGAAATGGTGGAGGACGAATCTTTAGTAAAAACAAAGGAAACACAAGACAAAAAATACTGATAACAAAATTAAATAACGTAAAAAAAAAAGAAAAATCCAAAAAACTATACTAAATGAACATCCTAAAATACTTCCAGATCTCTAGGTACTTAATCACTATCAAAACACACACAATCAATTTTAAATATTAAACACAACACTAATTTGGTGACACAATCATAAAGTTCTTCTCAAAACTAAAGACATCAACAACCAAGTCAATAAGGAAATAATATCTCAGTACGTATTAACTAAAACCTTCTTTTATTCACTTTATTCACTCTATATACATACCCGAGGGAATGATAGCTTTAAACACAAAGCGTGTTCTATAGTACAGCTAACTTCATTCAAGTACAACAATAAGCAGTGCTTATTAGATATGAAAAACTATTGCAAGGACAATAGGAAATTGCCGCATGTAATGGGATAAAGGGATTTTCAATTTCAGTAATGAATGATTTGAGACCCAAAAATTAAAAGTGAAAAATTAAAAAACATAAACAGCAATTGCATGAATTATTTTTTTCATTATTTTCTTGAAAATGTCCGCGGTATTAACCCAATCGGAGGCAGTTTAAGGGGGGACAGAGGAGGAACTTGCCCAAGGCACAGAAATTTTAGGGACGCAAAATTTCATATAAATAATCTAACGATTATGACCAGCTTGTAATTTTTGAAATTTTATTTTTATTGAAATAAAGTTTAGGGTACAGTTGACAACCTTTTTTAATGAATGAAAATTTTTATCAAAACTCGGCCAGATTTTTTGGGGGGACAGGGGGAAGGGGGATAATCAAAATTTTAGCCAGAGCGCAAGATAGGAAAGAGTCCCGGTGTTTAATTGATAATAGCTTCTCCATTCTAAGCTTACGCAAACAGAACTCCGTATCACAATTTGCACACGATAATTACAAACGACAAACTTGATAGTTAACAAATACCATGGTTAAGAATCGTTTATTTACGTTTATGTTGTTTTATTTGCACTTGTTTATATATTTCTTCCTTTTTTTATTACAATCCTTGAAATACGAGGTATTCATATTGCGTAATTATAAATTTGCGGAAAAGAAACACTTTGAACGTTTCATGTTTTAAAGCACAAACATGGTATGGGCAAAATGATGAATCGGTCATTATTAATAATGTCACAATGACTATTAAAATTAGGCAATTAAAAAGTGCTTGTTTTAAGCCATGCATGTGCATCTTAGTGCCCAACAAACAAATAATATTTTTCAGAACTGTGGTTTATATCACACTCTTGGATCATTTTGGGCAATTTTTTTCTTTTGTATTTCCCAGATAATCTGAGAAATTAGCCCACCAAGATATATCATAGCAAATTATGATCACTATTCATGCAATATGGATCAAAAAGAAATTGCCATGTTGAAAAAAAAAATCAACAGCGTTGCCTTAAACGATAATCGAAAAAAAGTTCATTTGACAGTAATTTTATTTCAAACATTTCAGTTAAAACTAGCGATGTAGCAGTTTTGATTTTTCGAAACCCAAAATAAATTAATAGTTTTGTGTCGTTTGCACTTTTGGACTGAAGGACCTTGAATTGTGATCAGCACTGCCGGTTTATTGCCCTGTCCTTTACCTTTTCTTCCTTTTTAGGCACATATTTTACTTGAGAAGGGTTTATTGTTTGCAGAAAGTAATTCAACAGTTAATTGTAGACATACTAGAAAAAGTTCCTAAAAAAGAAGAAAAGATTCGAGCCAATAAAAAAAACAGAGTTTGACTGGAATAATTAGCCAGGTCATTAAAATGGTGAAATTAAAAAAATATTTTTAAACTGCCAATTAAAATTACGACGAAATTCGGCTTAGTTACAACTTGAACTAGCCTACAACTATCTTGCAACTTTTGGAATGCAACGTATTTTATAATTATATTCTCAACAAAACAGAAAAAATCAAGCAGTTGATTTGCAAATTCGCAACATTATCAATCGCGACCACTCCTACCACAACCCCATAAAATGCACATTTCAAACAATAATTGGTAGAATAAAACGCATTTAACTAAGTTAACCCAATTTATGGGCATCAAAAGAATACAAAAACTAGTCTCTTGAATATTTTTTCTATTTGATGCTGATTATTCTCAAAATTTCAAGGAACAATCTTAAGAAATTTTCGAAGAAAAAATCTGAAAGTATTTTCATAAATAATATAGAAAATTAGGAGACAAAACAACGGTAAATACTGTAAAACTAAAACTGGTAACAAAGAATATACTAAGAGGGAAAAGGATAAATAATCAGTAGCAATTATATGGAACAAAACCCACTATAAACACTGGTGATGTTGACATTACACCGCTATATCTTATAAAATCTGTTCCAGTTAATAACCACATAAAACACACACAAAATAAAATTCCAGGGGATAAAATATATAACACAACATCTTTTACGATCAGCACCGTAGAAGTGATTAATATACATATGTATTCATCGAGGATAACTGCCTAAGTAAATGCTAGTTGAACGAATAGCTTTTCACATTACAGTGCACGCTGAACATTGGCAACATCGAGTATCGCGTCCTTTGTTTTTTAGCTCCTGATCTGAAAATAAATAGACCAGCAATTAAACAGCTGTAACCTACAAATTATAAATTTCACCAAAAGTCCCAAATCCCAAAAACATCGACTACCTCTTTTTCTAAACGTTTGTTTTTTTATTGCCTGCCTTTGAGTCATTTCTAGGCTTTAAAATTTATACCTTTTACTTACATCTTCCATTTGCATCTGGTCTTTCTTTTTGAATTTTACGGGCTGAAATTTTGAGTCCATGCCATTTTGTTTTTGATATAGCTTTTTTTTGCTTATGAGAATTCGAATTCGGCTACAATTTTTTTTGGCAAAAGAAAAATATCAAATACCTATACGGCTCATTCATAATGAGGTTTTACAAATGCCGGGATTTATCTAGCGCTAACTTGAGTCAATCAGAATTTTTCAGCTAATCAGCTTATTCAAATAACAAAGAGAGAAATCTCAATGAAGAACGAGCAAATGGGACAACGGCAAGTAGAATAAAAAATAAAACTAAAGATGATATGGATATTTCGCCTGTATGAAAACGAGGTGTCTTCAACGCTGATAAAAAACGCTATAAAAAAAGAACACCAAAATGAAACCTCATTGTGAATGGGGCTTAGTACCATCGAAGAGTTTAGAGCAATTTCTAGAGATTTTTCTGTGAATTAATCTTTTTATTCTGGCTTTTACATCTCTCTTTTTGATTTTTGTTATCCAAATTCTAAAACAATATCTTACTCAAAACAGTAGTTTCCTAACAGAGGTACAAACAGCTTTAGTCCTATAACGATTTAAGAGAATTTTCATATGAATTAATCTTTTTATTCAGTTTTTTTCTGTCTTTTCAATTTTCTTTACATATAAGTACAAGGTCGATTTTTTCAACGTATAATACACCAGTGACACCTACATGAGTTTCTTGCCTTTCAATAATTTATTGTAACTAGGTATAAAGTATACATGTAAGTCGTTTATTCCCATGGGTAATATTAAACATATAATAATGATTCAAAAGCAATATTACTAAGAAGACAAATACTCATAGTCAAACATTGATAAACTATTATGTCTTGGTAGGCTTTTTACAATATACGTGAACAATATATGCTCCGCGAGCCATATTCACGAAATCTTAAATACAAAATAAGACGGTTTCTTAACTGATACTTTTAAGACAACCGCCAAAAAGGTAAAACATACGAGAATTCCAGACATGAAAACCGACACACATTATGATGTTTAAAGTAAAGCTAGGGGAGTCAAACCCCCAGCCACGACCCCGTACTTATACGTTTAAGTCCTAGGTCAGAGAAGAATACCGACCTCAGTATCCTACTTCTTACTTTCAGAAGAACGCTTTTTATTGCTTTTTTATTTATACAGATAGATAGTTTCTGCTATTTATTTTTGAATAAACTGTAAAGACAGTAATATACATGTTATATACAATGTCTAAATTTTATTCACAAAAACAGTTAACAATAAATATGCAACAAGTCACAGATTTAAGCATATAAAATCAGATGTGTTTGTGTATACGCTGAAAAATAAAGTAAATTAATCCAGCGATAAAGTGAATATTTATGCTGGAGAATTTTGGAACTATAAGAACGAGCATGGGCTATATAAATTCGAAACATTCCGAAATCCGGCTAATATAACGTTATGATAACAAGCGTGTGAGCACCAAAGGTTTGAGTACTACCAAAGCTAAGAGATGACACGTTTACCTAATGCGTGCGGTACTGTCACTTCTCACAACCCAAAAGGCTGTTGGCATTTGCACTTGAATGGAGGGGAAAAAAATCGTATACTCTTTCTTTTTGCATTACATCTAAAAATTAATGGCTGCTCAAGCTACCAGAATCTTTTTTTTATGTCAGTGTGTACATTTACAATATTCAACTTTGTTTTATTGGGTTCTAATAATTTGTAAATTTTAATTCATGAGTATTCCTTTTAACTCAAATCCTTTGAATTTTAAAGAAAAAAGACTAGCTGAATAAAGCCTAGAAGTTGATCGATCAATTTAGTTTTCAGTAAAGAGCAAATGACAGCATACCGTTTTTTTTTTTGGGGGGGGGATGCGAGGGTTCCAATCCTCGTGTACACAATTATTTAGTTTGGGGTGGGGGTCAGTGGCGTGACTCTGTAAGCTCAGCTAGAGTCGACCGATCTCTAAATGGATACCTGGAGAAATCTGGGGAAGGTAAACAGGAAGGGTGTGCGAAAGCACAGGATGGTTGGCCCCCAGCCCCCCATTACACTTCCTGGCTGAAGGGCCAAGAAACGGAGATCAGCAACGCCGGTAGGGACTGTAAAGTCTAATGGCGTATTCTTTACCTTTTTTACATAAATAGGATAGGTTTGGCAGAATAAAACAACAACAACAACAGACAATCTGTTATTCTATCCGACAGAATTTTGAGCAATTTTCCAAAAAAAAACCCTCCAGATACGACTAGCACAATTTGTTGATATTAACAAGTTTTTACTAGACACAAGGAAGTGTACATTACGGCCAGTGCCTTGGTGTTATGTTTGAACAACACGAAAAATCGAAGCCCCGCCAATACCCAAAAGTTTATCAACAGCTATAGTAGGATCTGCTATGTGAAGACTGTTTATGAGTTTTGAATTGCGTGTCAAAGTTGGATATCTCAGTAGGTATTTTGCAAAATGGAAAAAAGTGAACGAATTTTCAATTTTTCAAAATTTGTAGGAATCTTCCAGAAGGGTGCAATGTAGATGATGCGGGGGAGAGCAACAGTGTTATACAGCGTTGCAAGATAAGGGCAATCGAAACGAAGCTTAACATAGACTCTGAAAAGCATTGGAAGCTAATATGCGGCGTTTGAGACTTATGTTAAGAGATGACGAGTATGAGAAATGGTATTTCCAACGGGAATACCAAGATAAATGATGTGGTTAGATTGGCAGATCCTTGAATCCCAAAGTACAATTTCATGAGAGAATGGGCATTTTCAGTTAGTTAATGGAAAAAAAAAACTTTCCAAAGAAGAAGTTTTTCAAAGAAAAAGTAAATGCCATTTTAAACTTAAGATCAGCAGATACAAATACCTGTTAAAATTCAAAGTCAAAATGACCAGAAATTACAATTAAAGAATAAACGAAACTCAAAACGGACAGAAATTAAATAAACAATCTTAGCAAACAAACATACAATAGATACTAATATAAATGAATAAATAAATCTTAAAACGAGTAAAACTTAAATTGAATATGCAAATCAAGCTTGAAACAAACAAAAATCACTACAAACAAGAGTTTGGATATCACATCCTTCTCACACTTTAAACGTCTAAAACCCACTGCGTCATGGCGCTTTACTGAAAACTATATGTGTCTTGAAGAGTCTTGAAATATAAACAAAATCAAATATATTATATATTTAATGATATTAATTGTTGAAGGATCCATCAGTTCAAGATTTTATTTAACTGTAATTTTATTTTCATTTTCAATGATGTAACAACTGGAAAGAAAATATTTGTAATATAATTAATTTTCAGTGAACACCAATGACGCAACAGGCTTTAGGTTTGTACAGTTAAGGAAGGGGGGCAGTACCCAAACTCTTGTATTGGGGGCAGTATCAAAACTATTCTCGTCTTGAACAAATTTAGAAAGAACTAATAAATTAAACTGAATACTTGATGTATAATGATATAAATTGCTGAAAGCTCATCAGTTCAAAATTTTACTGTAATTTTAATGTTTGTTTTCAATATTAAGCATAAAAGAAAATGTATGCAATATAATTCGTTTTCAGTAAAGCGCCAATGACGTATTAGGGTTTAGACTTTTAAAGTGAGAGAAGGAGGTGATACCCAAGCTCTTGTTTGTAGTGATTTTTGTTCGGTTGAAGCTTGATTTGTACATTCAATTTAAGTTTCACTCGGTTTAAGATTAATTTATTTGTTTATATTAGCATCTATGTTATGTTTGTTTGCATTGACTGATTATTTAATTTCTGTTCGTTTTACTTCAATAGCAAATATTTTTTCTCGTTTTAATCTTGAATAGGATATTCAATTTTAAGCATTACTCGCTTTAACTTTTATTTATTCATTTATATTACTACTTGTTGTATGTTTTGGTATGATTGTTTTGTTTAATCTCTGTTCGTTTTGAGTTTCATTTATTCTTTAATCATAATTTCTGGTCATTTTGAGTTTAACCTGTTGTAGCATAGTGGATAGATGTTCTTCCTTGGGAATATGGGGCCCAGGGTTCGATCCCCGCCGCAGCAAGGTTGGGCGACAAGCTTGCTACTTGTCCATGTAAAAAACACCCACCAACCGAAACGTCAATTCGACGCCCTATGCGCCAGCAATGGCTCTGGAGGATCTTTATCCTATCCATTTTGAGTTTGAATTTTAATAGGTATTAGTATCTGCTGATCTTAAGTTTAAAATGGACTTTATTTTTCTTTGATCACTTTTGATTCTTAAAAAAGAATTATAAGTTTCAATTTCTGATAAAATGAGCCCCCTCCGAAGTTAATACGACCACCCCTTCTACAAAAATGTTATGTTCTAATAATAGGCAACTTATATAAGTTACAATCTTTGCCCCGGGAACTATGGAGGATTTCTCAGCACCTAAGTTATAGTAATTTGAATTTTGAACTATTTTGGACAAAATGGCTACTTCAAAATTTTGATAAGATGCATTTGGGGAAAAGGCAAAGGGGGGGGGGACTTTTTACTTTTTAATCATTTTCGATTCTTAAAAGGGGAATAATAAATTTCGATTTCCGGTCAAATGAACTTCCTCCAAAGTTTATACGACCACGCTTTCCATAGAACTTTATATGTTAACGGTGGGCTGCTAGTATAACTAGCAGCCCTTTATCCCAGGGCTGGGGGTATTCAAACCTGGAAACGTAGCTGTTTGACATTCAGACGATTTTGAACAAAATAGCAAAGTCGAAATTTTGATAGGAAACATTTAGAAAAAAATGGAATGGGGGCGGGGGTGTTGCTTACCTGTCCAATTATTCTTGACTTTTAAAAACGGAGATAGAGCTTCCGATTTAAGTTGAATGACCCTTTTCCAAAGTCTATGCAATTATACCTTTGATAAAAACCTTATAATATGAACAATGGAGAGCTTGCTATGCTTACAGCCTTTCCCCTGGGAAAGTGTTTTTTTTTCAACCCCCGAGGCACAATTATACCAATTACTTCACTTTCGACTATTTTGAACATAATAATCATCTCAAAATTTTGATTGGCTGCGTTTAGGGAAGAAGGCGTGAAAAGGGGGCTTGGTGCCCTCCAATTACATTTGACTCTTGAAAAGGGCACTAGAAATTATTATTTCGAATTTAATGAGGCCCTCTGAAGTTTATAAAACTACCCCTAGCACATGAAGCACCTCTGGGAGGCAAATAATACAATCTCAAAATTTTTATCTGAGGCATCTGGAAGAAAAAGGCGAGGGGGAGGAGGGTAACTGCCCTCCAATCACTTTTGACTCATGGAAAGTGAACTAGAACTTTCAATTTCCAATGAAATGAGTCATCTCTGAAATTTATATGAGCGTCCCTTCCATAAGAACTATATATGCCCCCACGGCAAAACTTACAACGCCTGCCCTCGGGCCCTGGGGGTTGTGTCGTCACCGAAGTTTTTTTTTTATCAGATGTTTGAACTATTTTTTTTTTAAAAATGACTATCTCAAAATCTTTATCGGATGATTTTGGGGAAAAAAGGACGTAAGGGGTCTAGTTATTCTCATCTGTTATCTGATAGTTCCTGTTATCTGACCTTTTAACTATTTTTAACAAAATAGCTATTTCAAAATTTTTATCTGATACATTTGGAGAAAAATAGGGTGGGGGGGTAGCTGCCCTCCGATCTCTTTTGAATAATAAAAGAGAACAGAAACTTTCACTTTCATAAAAAATAGCCCTCTCCGACGTATTTACGAGCATCCCTTCCATAAGAACCATATATACCCCCAGGGCATAACTTTAAACACCTGCCCCTGGGCTCTGGGGGTTTTGTACACACTCAAAATTTTTATCTGGTGTATTTGGGGCAAAAAGGGCGTGGGGAAGCTAGCTGCCCTTCAATCACTTTTGACTCTTAAAAGGTGAACAAAAACTTTCAATTTTCAATCCAATGAGCCCTCTGAAGCTTATACGAGCATCCCCTCCATAAGAACCATATATGCCCCCAGGGTATAACTTACAACGTCTGCCCCAGGACCCTGGGGGCTGAGTCGACAGTTTCTTATTATCTGATTTGAATCATTTTTAACAAAATATCTATCTTAAAATTTTTTTATCTGATGCATTTGGGGAAAAAGGCCGGGGGGGGGGACTAGCTGCCGTCCGATCACGTTCGACTCTTGAAAAGTGAACTAGAACCTTCAATTTCCAATCAAATGTGCCCTCTCTGAAGTTTATACAAGCATCCCTTCTATAAAACCTCATATAGCCCCAGGGCATATCTTGCAACGCCTGCCCCCGGGCCCTGAGGGCTGTGTCAACATCGGAGTATTGTTATCTGACCTTTGAGCTATTTTCAACAAAATAGCTATCTCAAAATAACTTATGCACTTGGGAAAAAGGGCGTGGAGGGGGGCTAGTTGCCCTCCAATCAGTTTTGACTCTTAAAAAGTGAACCAGAACTATCAATGTCACTTTTATGTGATTCTTGAGGGGTTTTTTTTTCAAAATGGCTCCCTCAAAATTTTTATCTGATGTATTGGGAGAAAAAAGGGCTAGCTGCCCCTATATCACTTTTGACTCTTAAAAAGTGAACTAAAACTTTCAATTTTCAATCAAATGAGTCCTCACTGAAATTCATAACAACATCCCTTAAATAAGAACATTATATAGCCCCAGGGTATAATTTACAACGCCTTCCCCCGGGCCCTGGGTGGTTGTGTCGACCCCGGAGTTTTTGTTATATGATTTTTGAAGTATTTTCAACAAAATGGTTACCTCAAAATTTTATCGGATGTATTTGGGGGAAAAAGGGCGTGTGGGAGCGGCTAGTTCCCCTCCGATCTCTTTAGACTTCGAAAAAGTGAACTAGAACTATTAATTTCCAATCGAATGAGTCCTCTGTAAAGCTTATACAAGCATCCCTTCCATAAGAACCATATTTGCGCCCAGGGCATAATTTACAATGCCCTTAGAGGTTGTCTCAACTCTGGAGCTTTTGTTGTACGATCTTTGAACTATCTTTAACTAAATAGCCCACTAAAAAATTTTACCAAAAAGAGCGATTCTCCTCTTCCCCAAATTTGTATGGGTGTCAAAATCCCGTTAAAAGGAAATATAACATATTAAACTCTAGAGTTGAACATTTGTCAATCTGAGGGGCAATTTCAATACCCCTCCCCCCAAAAAAAAATTGAGTTTGGCTTTCTATCAACCATTACTGAAGAAACAAGAACGCTTCTTGAAAAAAAAAAAAATGAAAATGCGTGACTGTTTTGGCCCACCTCCCCTCCTGAATTTTTAAAAACAATTTTTTGGTATTTTCATTTAAAAAATGCTGCCTACAAATGGATAATACTACCTAAAAATACAATTTATCGTTTTTTTACCCCTTCCGGAGAAAAATCCTCTAGACTAACTGATAGGAAGAGGATTACTGATTGTTTGATGAAAGTGCGGAAGAGATGCGACATTTCCCAAGTCACCATCTGTTTCTCAGCCTTAAAATTACTGTGAAGACGCTTCCTGAAATTTTTTTTTTTTTAATACTGAAAATAGGTGCAAATCAAAATCTTAGGAGAAACCTCAGTTTCTACTTCTTAGATTACCGTTTGAAATCCCAACAGAGACAGAGGCGAATGGAAGGACGATTGATTCAAATTTACATGATACAAGCGTTGAACCAACAATGACTTAAAAGTCTACTGTTGCTACTACGGCATTTTAGGTCTCCAAATCCACCTCCTCAGAGTCTCCACCTCCTCAGAGTCTAAGATAGTACAAGTCCTTAACCCACCCCGTAATGCATAGCGTTACCCGAAATTTACTTACCACTCGAACTAGGTTCTGGCAGGTTTTCTCGAGAAACAAGATGCATGACCACAGTTTTGCTTCGAGGCAATCCCAACGATTCCAATGTCACATTACTATGAAGAAATCGACCATGAAAGATCAATCGTAAGATATCAGCTTTCGATACGGCTTCCTCATTCCATTCTATAAAATATAAAAATGTTCAGTTTACCTTGATTATAAATAGCAACAATTGTTAAACAGCGAAATTGTTGGCAAGAGAAAAAGACACAAAATAGCTACATAGCCCATAAAACTACAGAGTGAGGAGACTTTAAATAATCAAACTCAATCAAATCTCACTTAAATATTCCTGAACGTGCTTGGACGTGCACGTGCTTGGACCTGAACGTGCTATTCTGAACGTTCACTAGTGCAATTCCTTGCAGTAGTGACGCAATTGCACATTTCACTTCATCTGCCATGTCTGGCGACACGAAGATCATAACTGATTCAATGAACAAAACAACAGATCTGGACGAGGTCTGTCCTTTTTTTTTTACCATAATCAGTCAAACACATATATATTACATATACACTTTCCTTAATTAACAAATCGGTCACACAAAAACATCATAGCTATATCCCCATATGATACTAACAAAAAATGGATATTACCACTTGCATTCAAAGTAAGTCCCGACGTAGATTAACAAATTTAAGACGGCCCAAAGAACAAACATCAACTATTAATATATTTGATGGAGGAATAAAATCTTTTACTCCTCCCCTTCCCCACCCTTATTGAACAATGAACCCCTACTGTTATACAACAATAATCCATATTTATATCCTACGACTGAAGAAAAAAAAAATACAAAAAAAAAAAAACGAGGGATTATTAGTCTTAAAAAAACTGGGCTTTGCGAAAATCGTTGCACAACTATTTGGCCGTTTTTTTTTCTCTTTATCGACTGGAAGTTGTCTTCGTTGCTTCTTTCTTAATTTTTTTGCATTTTTTCGTATGTCAGGTCTGTAGCCAGTGTTGTAAACTTACTTAGCATTGACACACATTTATTTAGCGAAAATTCAGTTGCAAGAGTTGGCTTTCTTTGTCTGGCTCGTCGAACCCGTCACAAAAATTGTAAGGTTTGATTTTTTTTTTTTTGGTGGATAGAAAACGTGTATGCTTGTTTCATATGATAGTAGAAGGGTAAAAGTACCTGCACTTTTTCTTAACTATTTTTTGTATATTAGACACGGAGACTTCGGATCTCATTATTGTGTCATATCATATTTTTTTCTACTCTGGGCTCTCATCTTATGTCTGATGATTTTGTCTCAAATAGAGCAAAAAACCACAGGATTATTAATTTTTAGGTAATTTTTCTTTTACTCACAATGTCAGTTTAAGCTAATATCGGTTATATCAAGTAACATTACTTCGTCTGTTGATTCCATTTTTTGTAAGAAAATATATTTGACTTCATCAAAAATTGAACTCTACACAAGGTACTTTTAAGCATAACACAACTGGATATACTAACATACAACATACTTTATAAATTAGCAACAAAATACTTTTAGCATAACTGGATTTGGAGGCATGTTCTACAATTAAGAGAAAACGGTTGTTATAGAAAAATAAAATTCAGGAATTAAAATTAAATTTTTTTATTAAATTTTTATTTAAAATTTTTTTAAATAAAATTAAAAATAAAAATTAAATTAATTTAAAATTTTTACGCCCAGTATGCTTGAATGGATGTTTTCCTCATGATACCATGTTTAGTATAGAGTAGGAGGCGGTTACGGGGTTTAACCCCCCTCTCCCTGAAGTTTTAGTCTGACCCCTATAAACAACGAAAATGCATACGAACAGATTTTTTATGCTTTTTTTTAATATTTCTAGTGTACCCCCCCCCCCCCCCAAAAAAAAAGAAATCCTAGAAATGTACTCGAAGATGAATTTCAATTTCTAAATTTTTAAGACTTCATCAATTTAAGAATATGAATGTGTTAGTCTACTGTATTCATTAGCAGGACTAACCATTTCGGAAATAGAAGTGACATAAGAGTACTAATAAAATATATTTGTTACTTCACAAAGAAACTAAGTACTTACAGACAGCTTAGTAACCATATAGCGCGTTTTCAGTAAAAAGGGACTTATGCATGGAATTTTCATAATCAAACATACAATAAAAACATACAATAAAAATGGATTTGATGGAAAAGAGGATATTGTTTCAAAAATAATATATACACATTTTTTTTCTTTTTAAAGCAGAACATCTGGGAATGTCTTTCTTTTCCGGAATGACAGAATTGCTATATAAAAATCGTTTCTTTATTTTATGATAAACTATTTTGTAAGAAAAATAAATAACAACGCATGTGCTATGCCAATGAATCAGAGCCTAAACATAAAGAAAGTAGTTCGTCTGACTTAAAGAGAAATTTTTAGTTTAGGAAAGTCTTCGGTCCATATAACAACCAATTGAAAAAAACTAACGTGTCGACTTTATAGAAAAAAAGGAGCCACTTAACAACAACCACTTAACAATAACAAAAGAGCGAGTCTTGTGCAATCGTTTTTTGTCATTCCTTTGTGACAAAAACAGTGCAAAAAAAGACCTTATCTATTTTCTTTCAAGTTGTCGGTTAGTTTTATGCACACGATAAATAATTTCTTAGACCACACTGCTTTTCCGTTTACGAAAAATTAAGCAAGAAAAAACTGGTTTTAATTTCGACAAAGCAGTGCTTAAATATAAATATATTTATGCACACTAAAACAAATCTTAGCTGGGCCCATTCCCTTTTTCATTTTATACATTTTTGACACATTTTATTTCACTTTCTGAAACGTGAAGACAGTAGTTGCTCATGTAAATACGGCAGTCTGTCTCTAGTGGGTTTGCCCTTTTTTCGGCTGTTTGATGGAACCTGAAATGCTCAGCAATCACTGGCTTTTTAGGGTACACACATCCTTTTTTTGTTGTCTTTTTTTGGTTTTTTGATGACATCTGAAACGCTGAGCAATTATTCGCTATTTAAGGTGCATGGGTGTTCGATTTTTTTTTCGGCTTTTTGATGAAATCTGATGTGTTCAACAACTATTAGCTTTTTAGGGTGCACACATCCATGATTTTTTTTCGGCTTTTTGATGAAATTTGAAATGTTCAGCATTTACTAGCTTTTTAGGGTACACGCATCCTTTATTTTTTTTCGGGTTTTTCGGTTTTTTGATGAAATTTGAAACGCTCAGCAATTATTAGCTTTTTAGGGTGCATGTATTCTTGATTTTTTTTTTTGGCTATATGATTAAATCTGAATTCCTCATTAATTACTAACTTTTTAGGGTACACGTATCTTTGATTTTTTTTTTTGGCTTTTTGATAAAATCTAAATTCTCAGCAATTATTTGCTTTTTAGGGTGCACGAATGCTTGATTTTTATTTTATATTTTTTGAAACGATTCCTACGGTAGATTTAATAGCAACCCTAAACGTAGCCTTAAGCACATGGAGTCAGGATTTTCAAGGTCTTATTTTTATCTTACGCAGATGGCTTCCATTGACCATGGCCGAAATAGTCAGGTTTTAAATTTGCATTATTTAGTCCAACTATCGTCGACTCCCCACATGTGAAATTCCTTCTTATTCTTAAAATATTTTACAATTGCAGGACAATATGAAACAATCTTTCTCCATCTTTTTAACCTCACGACCCTTGAAATGCAATTGCCACTATTGCCAAATATATGATGCACTATTGCCGAATATTCACTAAATCCTTTTTATATTTTTTCATCATTGTAACCTAATTTTCTTATCCGTCTGCAGTCCTGTCACTCAAGGGTCGATTTATTTGACAGTTCATTCGTGTAATAACCTCAAAGTTCATCACAATACACAGTTCATATATCCTTTTTGTAAGTGATATCTCTAAAAACCAAATCTCACCAATTAAAAGATTCATATTAGATGGATGGATTCACATGACTACGTCCAATTACAATCTACTTTGAGAAGGCAGAGAAGGATTTTTTCAGCTTTCTTTGAAGTTTCACTATTGATTCGACTTTGTAAAGAAAAAGAAGCATAATTACCTTGAGGCCAATTTTCAAAGAGGTACTTGGCAATATCACCAGCAGAAATAGATGGATCAAATTGAAACTCCTTTGTCTTTCCAGAAACAAGAATTAGTTTCAAATGAATCTATAACATATAATTACCAATTAGAAGACGCTGATGTTAATGATAAGACCGAACAAAACAAGTCATCAACTAAACAATCCCAACAAGAGGAAACTAAGGAATATTGGTAATAGGCTTTTCAGCTTTTAATGTTGTTGAGCGTTTAATCAATTCTTTTTCAGCTAAAAAAAAAAAAAAATCCAAGCTAATATAAAATTAGAAACGAAACCTTTTTGGTCCAAAACATAAAAATAATTAATCTAAACTTAATTCTTGCTTTGAACTCGAAAATGTAATGGTGATTCGCCCATGGTCTTTATGATTTGTCCAAGAGCTATATATTTGCATATTAGGGAGGGGTGGGGGTAAACTATAGTGGGTCCAACAATCCATACTTCATAATATGCAGAATAATTTTACCTAACACATTAAGCATGCAGACCCGCTACCCTCCCCCCCTAATGTGAAAATATATAGACCAAATTTGTTTCTAAAGTATTATAGTTTATTATACTTTGGAACATTTCATTAGGATTGAGCGTCAGAGGAACAGGTTCTACTTAGATGAAGAATATCTGGTCGGAGTTATATCATACAAGTAGGCTAACATTTAAAACACAAATTTTTGTGGTTTATATTACAACATTTTTTCCAAATGCTAGGAAAGTTTTCTGTTACAGTTTTGTATAATTAACCTAAAGAGCCCATGATTTTTGCAGAGTAATTTTTTAGACGAATTATTTTGCCTAATGCACCAAATTAAAAAAAAAAAAAAAAAAAA
This sequence comes from Artemia franciscana, assembly GCF_032884065.1. Taxonomy (NCBI): domain Eukaryota; kingdom Metazoa; phylum Arthropoda; class Branchiopoda; order Anostraca; family Artemiidae; genus Artemia; species Artemia franciscana. The sequence goes on along the minus strand of NC_088865.1, from coordinate 16,219,614 downwards.
AAAAAAAAAAAAAAAAAAAAAAAAAAAAAAAAAAAACTCCCAGGAATCAAAATTGTCAAAAAAACATTATTTTAATACTATAATTTCATTTACTCTTGTTTTTAATATAAAATACAAATAAATCAGTATTAACATAATTTGACAATTTAACAATGTTTTCCCTAAGAATCTAATATAATAATTCAAAACAATTTTGAGGATTTTTAATTTGAAAATACACTCGTAAACTTTCAGTCTTTCAAACTTTTATTAATAATGAAGAATATCAGGTCGGAGTTATATCATACAAGTAGGCTACCATTTGCTTTTTGGAGAAATTTTTGTGTTTTATATTAGGCCTACAGCATTTTCTCTAAGTGCTAGGAAAATTTTCTGTTACAGTTTTGTATAATTAACCTAAAAAGGCCCGCAATTTTTGCAGAGTAATTTTTTAGACGAATTATTTTGCCTGATGCACCAAATAAAATAAAAAACTCCCAGGAATCAAATTTGTGCAAAATATTTTAACAACATAATTTCATCTACTCTTGTTTTTAATAGAAAATATAAATAAACCAATATTAACATAACTTAACAATTTAACTTTGTTTTCCCTAAGAATCTAATATAATAGTTCAGGAGAATTTTAAGGATTTTTAATAGTTCAATTTAAAATTTTTTGGATTTTTAATTTGAAAATGCACTCGTAAACTTTCAGTCACCCAAATTTTTTGTGCAATGATGAATGAGCATTCTTGGTGTTCAGATTAAAAACCTCACAAAATCAGTACGCAAAAAGCATGGGCGCTAGATGAGGTTACATTTTTAATATAGAAAAAAAATATTGCATTAAAAAAATCATCTAAAGAATAAAGACTTCCTATTTTCTAAAACAACAAATTTCACAAAAAATTAGCTTTAAAAATTATTACTCTAAGCTGGAAGAGATGCTAAGGCTTAATACACATTCAACGTAAAAAGCAGCCGTCTTTATAAAGTATGAAAATATTTTACATCTCTATATATATTAATTCTATATATAATATATAATATATACTAGATAATTTATAATTCATAATATAATATATAATTATATTACATATTCTGTATTATATTATATAATATATATATATATATATATATATATATATATATATATATATATATATATATATATATATATATATATATATATATATATATATATATATATATATATATATATATATTAGTTCGTTTTAGTTCTACTCATCATTTCGAATTGACATACTCGAAGTAAAACAATAACCTGACATTTTTCGATCCACGAATTACCACATATTGGAAGTTTTTTATTCTGAATTATAATAAAACTCTGGAAATACTTATTCCTTGTACACTCGCAAAGAATTATAAGGCACATTAGGGAAACAAATAATTTTTATGAACCAAAATTGTTTACCAGTATTCTTTCAAAGTTGTTATTGTGATCTTAATGTTTATTTTTAAAACTTTTCCATTCCTTCCGAAGTTTGGCTAAACAAACTTCTCAAACCCAAGGCTAAACAAATATATTCTAATTCCTTAGAATTAACAATAAGTAGAGAAAAAAATAGGAAAGGAAAAGGACAGCACAAAGGAAGCAATATTTGAAAAATTTTAAGTTAAGTGCTTTATGTTGAGCCATAGTGATTATTATTATATTTGTAGAACTGTCCCACTCACAATGAAAAGCAATCCAGAAATGAAACACAGTCTTTGGATCATTTTAATGCTGTCAAAAAGGCAAGTGTGAACATCTTAAGCTTTGATTTTTATTTATTTTTTCTAGGGGGAGAACATGGAAAACCGATCTTGTTTTACACATTCATCTAAAAAGTTTTTCCCACAAAAACAATTTTCAACGAAAGCAAAGGAGCTCCATTAAGCCAAAAATGAGCAAAAATAAAGTCAAATAGTCGTCCATGCTTAAAACTGCCACAAGTCACAATAATTAAATAAATGAAACTCAAAACGAACAGAAATTACTTTTTTTTGAAAAAAAAATGATTTTTTTTTTCAATTATGAAAGTGAGAAAAGTGAAAACATTTCAAGTTTTCAAAAGTGTAAGTTTTTATGACAACTCCTTCTATACGAAGTGCTCTGGTCTAAAACAACCCCCCCCCCCAAAAAAAAATATACATTGTGCCTACATCTCTCTTTACTTAGGCACTGACATTGCGCTGCCTATAATAAAAATGTTTTATTGCTATCGATTTATACTGTCAGGGGAAAACACATTACTACTAGTAACAACTCATTACTCTACCAAGCCGTCCGATGTTGACACTCTTACATATGTTGCTTATCCTTCCTACTCTATTTGGATCCTCCCTCTTTATTCCTTCCTAAGATGTTTCCATTTCATTTTAACGTTTTTTCATGACCTATTTCCATTTATCTGAAAACACATTGCTTTTCATTTGACCTTGCATTGCCGGAAACGTTCGTTGCATTAACACAATCAGTGCTATTTATAGTCAGAGAGAGATAGAGATAGATAGATAGATAGATAGATAGAGAGATAGAGAGAGAGAGATAGAGAGAGAGAGAGAGAGAGAGAGAGAGAGAGAGAGAGAGAGAGAGAGAGAGAGAGAGAGAGAGAGAGAGAGAGGAGAGAGAGAGAGAGAGAGAGAGAGAGAGAGAGAGAGAGAGAGAGAGGAGATAGAGGAAGGGAGATGGAAAGAAAGAGGAAGGGAGAGGGAAAGAAAGAGGAAGGGAGAGGGAAAGAATGAGGAAGAGAGAGGGAAAAAAGAGGAAGGGAGAGGTATGTCAAAACGATCTGAATTTGTTTTTCAATATAAAATTTTGTATGCATATTAATATCCTATCTTTTAAATTCAACGCTTTCACATTTTCATCGGTAAAATAACTCCAATATAGCTATTAAAAATACAAGACCAAGAGAAATAGAATGGTCTAACTGTAGTTCATCGTGAAGACTCGCGGTGAAGACTAGTAACTCACCCCTAGGCTATCTGATACATGAAACAGGTATAAGACACGACAGTCCTGGACGACTTAAAAAAGATTAATTTGCGTTTCCACGATGATGTTACACGGATAGTGATTCTAAATAGATTAAATTGGGTCAAACATTGTTTTTTTATCGAAATTGATGTGGCCCTTGGAAAAAATACATTTTATGGAAAACTAGACTAAAAAAGAGACAAAATACATAAAATAGACAATTAAGACCAAAATTGGAAGAACCAAAATAAAATTTGGTGTTGGGACTAAAGCTTAATAGACTTTAACAAAAAAAAGAAGAAGAAAAAAAAAGAAAACTGTTTGCAGTCGGCTTAATGCTCGGATGAATGAAAGAAAAACAATTAAAGCAAGATGAGTATGGTATCTTGAAACTAAAGTCCCTCGTACTCGTGATGCCAAAATAAGAGAACGTGTTTCTGAAGCCTCTCAAATGCTAGATAACTGATTACGATCTTTTAAAGTACAACGAAAAAAAAAACATTGCTTAAGGATTATCTTTTTCGGAAAATCTTAGAGTAGTATCAGCTAACAAGATTATTATCATGTTAGGATGCACTATGTATTACGAAAAATAATAAAGAATTCCATATTTTTGTTAGTAAAATTAAATCTTTTATAAAAGAGTTCGCCCCCCCCCCCCCCCCCAAAAAAAAAAAACGATACATAACAAGTCTTGACTGTGACTTCCCTGTAAAAACAGGTGAATCTTAGCGTAGCTCGAAGACGGCCTTCAAATGATTATTCCTGCTGGGCGACAGTTTCCATGACAACTAATATCTATTAGAAGTTCTTTTTTTACATACCCCTACATAAAAGTTTCTCGCTGAAGGTAATCAGCAGGAGCAAATTTATGAAGAATTACTCTCACAACCCCAACCCTATTAATGATCCTTAAAGTGCTCTTAGAAAGATCAGAGTGCTAAGATTCTCCTCACACCCTGTTTTTATGTACAGAAATTTTCCGGTAGGAGTAAATCGAGTCTTGAGGGGGGAAGGGGTTAAGACGTAGGAATTTCAGTCGGGTAACGTAAAGAATTACAGTAGCAATTTTGAGATTTAATTTTGTTATGTTATATCGAATAATTCTCCCTATACCTCCGTGTTAAAAAGTGTTCCCTATTTCCATTGGTTTTAAAACCCTATTAAGCTCAGAATTTGCATCAAATGATAGGGCTGTGCTTCATGAGTATATATGAATAAAAACCCTTATTTGTTTCTTTTGTATGAAATATTAAGCCAGTAAAAAGAACAGAAAGTTTAGAGCTAAGTAGCCCTTCTGTTTCCCTCTAGTTAACTGTCAGTCGTTAATTATAGTTTTTATTCCCGTTGTGCATGTGATAAAACAGAAAAAAAAAAATCCTCTATGGTCTATTTTTCATACTCAATCGACTCAATATTCTAGGCGTTTGAAACACTAGTTCTAAAAAATGTACTCTTTCACAAAAAAAAAAAAAAAAAATTGAACACAGTCAACAATGGGCGCCGACAGGGAGCAAGTTCTGGCGCCCTTTTTAAGATTCCGAGTCATTGGAGCGCAGCTGCCCCCCACACACGTCGTAATGTCCCGAAATACATCAAATTGAAATTTTAATATAGCAATTATATTCAAGATAGTCCAAAGATCATATAACAAGACTTTTAGGGTTGAAACAAAGCCCCAGAGCCTGGGGGCAAAGGGTTTAAGGCCCCGGGGCATTTAAGGTTTTTATGGAAGGGATGCTTGTATAAACTTTAGAGGAGTCTCATTTGTTTTAAAATTGGAAGTTATAGTTCCCTTTTAAGAGTCAAGAGTGATGGAGGACAACTAGCCCCCCTTCGACTACCGTTCTTTTCACCAAACGCATCTGATTGAAATTGTGAAATAGCCATTTTGTTCAAAATAGTCCAAAGAACATAACAATGCCTCTAGGGTTAACACAGCCCCAGAGACCTGGGACAAGAGATGTATGTTATCCCTGGGGGTATATAAGGTTATCATAGAATGGCTGATTGTATAAACTTCAGCTGCATTTGATTTGAAATCGGAAATCGTAGTGCCCTTTTTAAGAGTCAAAAGGGATTTGAGAGCAACAAGCCTTAGAAAGATCAGAGTGCTAAGATTCTCCTCACACCCTGTTTTTATGTACAGAAATTTTCCCCATGTCCATCATTTTCCCCAACACATCCAAACAAAATTTGGATATAGCAATTTTGTTTGGCATATTTGAAGGGTCTGTGCATTATATCCAATACAACCATGACGACCACCCCACAGCCTTCAGGGCAGGGGTTCAAATTATGACCTGGGGAAACAAAGTTTTTATAGAATTGGTGGTCACATATACCTCATAGGGGTCTCATTGGAAAGGTATTCAGAAGTTCTAATGCTCTTTTTCAGAGTCAAAGCGATCAAAGGGCAGCTACCCCCTCCCCACAGGTCGTCTTTCCCTGAAATTCAGACAAGAGAAATTTTGAGGTAGACATTTTGTTGAAATAGTCCAAAGATCATACAACAAGGCTTTTGGGGTTGTTAAAAACCCCCGAAACATGGGAACAACAGTTGTAAGCTATACCGCAGGGGGATTTAAGATTTTTACGGAAGGGATGGTTGTATAGATTTTAGAGGTGGCTCGTTTGTTTGAAGATTGGAAGTTCTAGTTCCCCTTTAAGAGTCAAGTGATGGAGGTCCACCAGCTCCCCCCCCTACCTACCCTCTTTCATTAAACATATCGGATTGAATTTTTAAGATATCTATTCTAACAAAAAATAGTCCGAAGAACACATATCAGTATCATAAGCACATCATCATCACTCCAATCATCACCACATATATAGGTCTCACAACCCCTATATCTTTTCAAGCCCAAAACATATTTTACGCTTTTACTGAAAGAAATTTCGATGTTTTCACTTTTATAACTTTAAAAAATTAAATTTATTAAGATTTAAAGAATAAATATGAGCATATGCATATTAAACTGACAATGTACATTCATTTGTATTTTTTTTTTCAGTAAAGTGAAAATTATATTCCGGTCCGAAGAGGCATAGGGGTTGTGAGTCATTTTCATGTTGATTTCTGCTCGTTTTGAATTTCCCTCGGTTGTTTATTGTAATTTTTGTTCGTTTTGGGTTTCATTTATTTATTGATGCTGATTTGTGGTAGTTGTATGCTTGGTAGATTAGTTGATTCTATTTTTGCTTATTTTGGGTTTAATGGAGTTCTTTACTTTTCCTTGAAAAACTTATTTTTTGGAGAGTTTTTTTTTTATTGATTTTAGGAAAACCCCAGTCAAACCACTGTATAAGAAAGATGATAAAAGTGTGGGTGGTAATTATAGAAGTATCGCTGTAGATAAGAAAGAGAAGAACAGTGCGGTTTTGGGGAAGGTAGAGGATGTGTCCTCTAAGTTATCATTATCAGATATCTTAAGTCCTCAGTTATATAGTTTACGAGCAAGCGTTCGATTATGTTGATAGAAGAGTTTTAGCGAAGGTCTTATCCTTGTATGGTATACTGGACAAATACAGTAAAGTGATTAATGATATGTACGAGAACAACATTGCTGCGGTTCAGGTAGGAAATGAAGTTAGCGTCTGGTTTCGTATTACATCAGGAATCAAGTAAGGTTAAGTTCTACCCCCATATATATGGATCATTTTGATAAACTTTGTCTTCAAAAGCGCAGGATAGGCAATGGGAGAACACGGAATCTAATTGGGAAGGGAAACTTTCCTGGACTTTGATTATGCAGATAATTAAAAAATTCTAGATGAAAGTATGAGCAAAATGAACGAACTTTACAGGTTTTGTGAGTTCAGGGTGCAAGAATAGGTTTGAAAACTAATGTTCATAAGACTAAGTTGCTAAGGCTAGGAATAAGTGAAAATGAAATGGTGACGATGGGTACCAAAAAGATTGATCAAGTGGACGGCTTCACTTACCATGGTAGTATCATTAGTAAAGACGGTGGGAGCAGTGAAGATATTAAAAGTAGAATAGCCGAGGCTCAGGGTGTTTTTTTCACAATTGAAAAGAGTTTGGAAGAATAGGAAGATAAGCCTGAGAGCCAAGATTAGAATAATGGAGGCTGCAGGGATGGGAGTTGTCAAATATGGTTCTGAAGCATGGGCGCTCCGATAAACGGACGAAGATTTGCTAGATGTTTTCCAGAGAAATTGCCTACGGATTGTTTTGGATATCCAACTGACTGACTATATTTCATAAAACAGGTTTAAGAAAGATTTAAGGGCAATAGGAGCTTCCTGGGAGTGTGTAAAGGGAGAGGCTTTAAATAGATTGGGATGAAGAAGGAGCGTGCATAGCTGTGTTGGCCTCAAACGGATTGGTGCCGCGGCGAGTTGTTAGTAGTAGTAGCTATGTCTGTCGAATAGAAAATTTTACTTTAAAGAAAGACAAGCTCAATTGCTTTACAGGTATTTAATACTATATTTCTCAAAAGAAAGTCTGAAAGGAGAAGAGACAGAAAATATACTGCAAAAACTGGCGAATATATAGGTCAGAAAGAGCCACGGAAACAGATCATGAACAGTTTCAAATAGCAAGATAAAATTTAGAATGTTTGGCTCTATTGTGTTCAATCTTTTTTCTTACTGATAACTTAAGTATGTGATGAAATACGCTTCGCCAGATAATCCATAGACATATGAAAAAATAGGTAGCTTCCTACTCTCTTTGAATTCTTTCTCTTATTTAGTTCTTGGATAAATCACCCAGACAACAAGCTATGGAAACATTGCTTAAAGTCTAATCAAAGGTTGTAGGCGCGACTTCTAATAGGAAAGAAGGTTTAGAAATACTAATAGACAAAGAAACAGAAAAGTTCTAATTTGACAGTACCAAGAAGTTAATTAAACTGAAATAACAGAAACTGATATTAGACTGAAAATTACGATGAATTTTATGTTGTTAGCCTCGAACATTTTAATATGTGCTCACTAGCAATATTCATTAGAAATAACTGTTATCCTTCTGTTCCAAAAGAAAATCCGCTTTAGAAGAAAATAAAATCTTGAGGTAGCTTCCAACATGAGATTAGCACGGGAATATTAGCAAGCGGGGCAAATAGAACTTGTTTGCAGTACCTTCTCTCTAGCCATAAGTCATTTCAAACAATTCAAATTTTGAATCACTGCATAGTTGCAAGTAACTCCGCTATTTTTCAATTTAACTGAAATCGAACCGTAATTCTTTATTTCATGCAGCTTATAAGAGTGGGAACTGGTGCTAGAGTCAACAAAAAAAAAATGAACGCAATCTAACATCTGGTAATCCTTGGCATTTTTCAGTGTAATGATAAGAATAATGAAGTTAATTAGTGTAGTTGGTAAAATTAGGGTATTAATAAGTGTCTGATCTCAGTTCCTGACAGAAAAAGGACTACAGAGCTTGAAAAAATACCAAGTGTCACCAAACACTAGATGGCGCAGATATTTTGTTGTTGTTGAAATTAGCACCAGTTTCCACACTTATAAGTTACCCCTACTCTTGGCTCAAAATACTGTTTTGTATCAAGGTCAGACATCGAAACTGTGTTCCACTGATCTCTGGTTTGACATTTAATGTTGAAATATTTGGCTATTCCAGAAAATATCCTTCAGCAATCAAAAAGATGCAACTTGACAGTCAGTTGTACCCTAAGCCTACATAGTCAGTGCTTCCCGGTTGTATGTACTCTGAGTTTACTAAATCTTCAAAAGGCAAGTGAATTACGGCCTTTTATCATATGAAATAGATAAAAAAATTAAAATTTTTGACGAAATAATGAGCATAAATTAGAGATACTAACTCTACAAAACGAGCATAAATTACCCTTAAATACAGTGCCAGGAGTTGACACCCACTACAAACCAGCCCTCTTCTAGCTTAAGTTATCTTTCAATGTATTTATATTTTTATGTACAAGATTATTTTCAAATTAATGACCTGACAAGTATAAGTTTTAGACTATATATGCTAGGGAACACAATGAGAAAGGCAGATATATGATAACATTTTCTGTGGTATATTTTGCCATTGTAACATGTCCATCCTCAAACATCAATAGGCAAGGTAAAAAGCGCTTTGAACACAATTATTTAGAAAGATTTAGTAAGATAGAAACGAATTGCTCTCAAGCAAAATTTGGATCGTAAGTTCTAAATTTTATAGGACCAGTGCGTCCGAACGTGAACATCAGAAATACGTTTATATGGTGCTAATTGAACTAATGAGCATACAATTATACACTTTTGACTGCATATTATGAAAAGAGGGGAAAAGTTGCTTTTATTGTATTATTTAGTTTTTAGACTTTTTCTGTGTAAATGTGACACCTGAATTCACAACAATAACAACAAAAAAAAAAAAAAAAAACATATACACACAAGGTACATATCATTTCCTACTATATAACCAATATATATCAAAGACAAAATACGAATCTATAAAGTTTTGAATTGATCAACTAGCAAACTGAAAAATATTAGAATTAACTTGATTTTCTCATACACAGTATTGATAGCTTTATGGCATCTTTAAGAAAAAAGCACTTAACCATCCCTTGTCGGCTACCACTGAGAGTACCTTCAGTGTTACAGAGAAGAAAAATCTTCCCTATCCAACATCAAACAAGATCAACCCCAACTGACTTCTAGAATCTTGTACTTTGCAACTACAATTTTTGATATCATGGCCATATTTTTTTTATGTGATTTTACTGCTTTTAATCGAAACATATCTGTAATTGGATTAGGAATCGTTACAGTCAAGTTGTAATTGCCGGACAAAAATTACGGTAATCAATAATTAAATTGTATGTATTTGAAAATGGCAAGTTTAATGGCCGATTAGACCAAAGTACACATTCAATTGCACATCTGTTTCAGACCCTGTCATCCAAGTGACAAACTGTTTCCACAGCCCAGATTGTATTAAGAAAAACATTGAGGAAGGTTCACATCCAACAACCATCACCTTTCCGAACTTCATCCAAATCGCAGTCACAAACAAAGAGTGATTAGCATAAGCATGGTTGACTAATATTGTGGAAAAACTGCAAATAACATATCCTTATGTGTGTTTTTTTTTACAATAGTCACTTTGCAATAATCTAGTTTGAGCCAGGACTGAAGCAAATTAATTTGATACTAGACATGATTGATCTATTTCTATTCAACGTATTAGCAAAACTAAAAAAAAAAAAAAAAAAAAAAAAAAAAGAAAGAAAGAAAAACATGGGCTAGCACCTGTCCACATTACACAGCAATGATAAAACTTTAAACAAGTAACAATAAAATCAGGCTACTCAGAGACTGAGTGACCATTAAAAACAACACCCCTATCCACCCAAAAACAGAAACAGAACAAAAAAATGATACACAAAAAAAAATTATCTATCAGAGAAAGCCACCTAATTTGCTGATAAATCATTGATGCGGTAACTAATGATGGGACTGTCAATCAACACCAGAATCACAAATGAGGAAATTTTTCTTATTCACACAAAATTCCCCCTCAAGCTGTACTTTTAAAACAAGAGCTAAGAGCTCATATAACACTTCTGACGAGGTCGGAAGAGCCATGAGCCAAGAGCTCATGTGGTATGAGCTCTAGCAAAATTCTAAGAATCAATAGAATGCTTTAAAAGGAAAATCAGAGGGTTAATGCCAGTCGGGATTTAAAGTAAGAGCTCTGAGTCACGAGGTCCTTCTAAATATCAAAATTCATTAAGATCCGATCACCCACTCGTAAGTTAAAAATACCTCAATTTTTCTAATTTTTCCTCTCACTTCAGCCCCCCCCCCCCCCCCAGATGGTCGAATTGGGAAAGACGACTTCATCAAGTCAATTTATGCAGCTCCCTGACACGCCTACCAATTTTCATCGTCCTAGCACATCCAGAAGCACCAAACTCGCCAAAGCACTGAACCCCACCACCTAACTCCATCAAAGAGAGCGGATCTAGTCCGGTTACGTCAATCACGTACAACATTTATAAGCGTTTTCCAAGATTTCCGGTTTCCCCCTCCAACTCCCCTCCCCTCCCCCCAATGTCAAAAGATCTGGTCGGAATTTGAAATAAGAGCTCTGAGACATGAGTTCCTTCTAAACTGGCACGTACGTAGGGAGGGGGGCTTCGGGCCCAGCCCCCCCCCTGAAATTTTGTGAAATGTTTAATTTCCCCATGGTTTCTTCGGATGTCTGGCAAAAGTAGAACATTTATTAAGAATCTAGATACATGTGTGAAGCCTTTTTTTGGATTTTACAGCATGCAATTACCTGGTCAAGTCACTGCCCAATTATTAACCCATTTTCTGTCTAACTTTTTACCCTCTTTGAAGTAATTAGCGATTATACTGTTATTTTTTTGTAAAGAGAGTCTGCATTTTTCATTAAAATCGACGTTTTCGCAATAGAAGAACTACCCCCCACAGCACCCATAATGCACTATTAGCCCTAAAATTTCCCTTTCAGTGGGATATAATAGATTAATCACTGGTCCTATATCGCTATGAACATAACCTGAGCCTAAAACGTACTTTTGAGGCTTCAGTCTCCTTCCCCCCATCCGCTACAATACAACAGATTAAAGTTAATCTATATTTTCCGATATAGGTGCTTTTTGCATTTATTTAGTTACTAAACAAAAAAAAAAGTGCTACTTTATATCTGCTGTTTCGAAGGTTTTGCCCCCCCCCCGAAAAAATTCCTGCGTACCTGCCTGCTTCGAAATATCAAATTTCATTAAGATCCGGTAACCCGTTCTTAAGTTAAAAGTACCTCAATTTTTCTGATTTTTCCAAATTAACAACCCCCAGCTCCCTCAAAGAGAACGGATCCGTACCAATTATGTCAATCTCGTATCTATAACTTGAGCTTATTCTTCCCATCAAGTTTCATCCTGATCTCTTCACTCTAAGGGTTTCCAAGACTTCCAGTTTCCAAGATTTCTGTTTCCCCCCCCTAACCCTCTATGTCCCTGGATCCGATTTGAATTGAAAATGGAGCATCTGACACATAAGATTCTTCTATATATCAAGTTTCATTAAGATATGATTACCCATTCATAAAATACCTCGATTTTCACGTTTTCCAAGAATTCCGGGTTCCCCCTCCAACCCCCTGTAATGTCACCGGATCTGGTTGAGATTTAAAATGAGAGTTCTAAAGCACAAGATCCTTCTAGATATTAAATTTAATTAAGATCTGATCACCTGTTCGTAAGTTACAAATACCTCATTTTTTCTAATTTTGCCGAATTATCCCCCCCCCACCCAACTCCATCAAAGAGAGTGGATCCGGTCCGGTTACGTCAGTCACCTATCTTGGACTTGTGCTTATTTTTTCCACCAAGTTTCATCCTGATCTCTCTGCTTTGAGCGTTTTCCAGTCCTCCCCCCTAATGACACTGGATCCGGTCAGGATTTAGAATAAGAGATCTGAGCTTCGAGGTCCTTCTAAATATGAAATTTCATTAAGATACGATCACTCTTTCGTAAGTCAAAAATACCTCATTTTTTTGATTTTTTAGAATCAACCCTCCCCCCAACTCCCCCAAAGAGAGCAGATCCGTTCCGGTTATGTCAATCCCGTATCTAGGACTTGTGCTTATTTTTCCCACCAAGTTTCATCCCAATCCCCCCCCTCCCTCTAAGCGTTTTCCAAGATTTTACGTTCCCCCCAATTTCCCCTTCACCGGATCCGGTCGGGATTTAAAATAAGAGCTCTGAGACACGATATCCTTCTAAAAATCAAATTTCATCAAGATCTGATCACTCCTTCGTAAGTTAAAATTACCTCATTTTTTTAATTTTTCAGAATTACCCCCCCCCCCCTCAACTCTCCCAAACAGAGCAGATCCGTTCCGGTTATGTCAATCACGTATCTAGGACTTCTGCTTATTTTTCCCACCAAGTTTCATCCTGATCCCTCCATTCTAAGCCTTTTCCAAGATTTTAGGTTCCCCCAACTCCCCCCAATGTTACCAGATCTGGTCAGGATTTAAAATAAGAGCTCTCAGACACGATATCCTTCCAAACATCAAATTTCATTAAGATCCCATCACCCGTTCGTAAGTTAAAAATACTTCGTTTTTTCTATTTTTTCTGAATTAACTGACCCCCACTCCCCCCAGATGGTCAAATCGCGAAAACGACTATTTCTAATTTAATACGGTCCGGTCCCTGATACGCCTGCCAAATTTCATCATCCTAGCTTACCTCGAAGTGCCCAAAGTAGCAAAACTAGGACAGACAGACAGACAGATAGACAAACAGAATTTGCAATTGCTATATGTCACTTGGTTAATACCAAGTGCCATAACAAAAAGGATTGATATTTTCTAAGCCTATTTGTTATACAAATATGCTCTTTACTTGGAATCCTCGTAAGTTTAAAAATATGACAATTTTATTTCAACACCTTTATTTAGTTGCTTCTTCTTTATGAAAAAGGTCAGCCATAAGGAGATTGCCATTATGCTAATACCAACTTACATTAAACAAATAGAAAATAATTAGGATTGTCTAATTTTTTTTAATATAACGAACTGATTATTTATGCTTGGATTAAACACTAATTTATTATCAGAACTGAAGATTCTTTTTATCTGTTAAAACTTATTAAATTGTTGGAAAAATTCTAATTTTTGGACTCCTGGTAAAAGTGGAACTAGGCTTGACTTTATTTACATAAGTTGTTTCTCTTCTACTCATTTAAAACAGGCACTGAAGTTAATTTTCACAGAAGCATGCATGTAAATCAGGCATATCCATCTTTTAATCCTAGAAAATAAGTGAAATAAATCGAAGATAGGGTGGAACTTGGAGGAGTCTGAACATTGTGTCAGGACCAAAGCTTCGGCAAGCCCTGTGCAATGTCTCCTGGTATTAATGCCACTGTGTTGAAAAACTTAAATCCACACTTATCACTCATATGTTAACACTTCTTTCTGCTAGTCAATTATGTAGCCTATGTTACATCTCAAACTTGTTTTACTCAGCTCTTTAGAGTTCATATAAAGACAAATTGTGTTTCTCTGCAATAAAGCTTCAAGCTGGAAATATAAGCCTATCTCTCCCTTTATCAAGAAAATTTTGGGAAAAAAGGACATATGTTGAAAATTTTCAAGCATTCCTGCAAATAGACACATTACATTCTCTTTTCCACACATCTCCCTGGTAAAATACTTGGATTTTCCTTTGACTTGAAATGGACACAACAGAATATCCCTAAACAAAAAGAGACTTTTAGGTTATTCAAGAAAAACAATTTGAGAAAGCTACTAAAACATAACAGTCAGCCAAATGTTCAGAAACAAAACAGGGTAAAAAGAAAATTAGACTTACTCTATCCTCAGTCAATGCTGGTGAGCTCATGTTTATGTGAAAGGCAATACAAAGACTTTATTCAATTTCAAGAAAATCTATCATCCGAATGCCGCCATAATCACAATTTAAACCATTAAATCAGATCTGAAAATTAATAGAAATCATTAAGATCATACACCAAAATGACTTGCAAAGTGGATGTTACTCATATGAATAGAAAATAAGACAAGTATTTTGGCTGGGGTCTTATAACACTCAATTTTGTTTTTTCTGATACCAAAAGAGTTCAGGTAATTAAGGCTACCCTACTCAGTGTTTAGGGCCAAAAGCCAGATACCCAAAGGACTTTCAATATACTTATCTTCTATTGTGATGGCATACCATAAGTGGCATATTTAGAAGATTGCAACCAGAACTGGAGAAAGGAGGACAGTAGAGACCCGCAAAATACAAGACCAGCAGTACCTTGAGCTTATCCACGTGCTTCAACCATGAAATATCAAAACAAACAGACAAGAGGAATGAACATAGAGTAAGTGATTTTCCCAGATTATGACGTGAAATACCAAAAGAAAATGCAAAACCTAACATTCAGACTATGAAAAATTGCCCTGCAAGCCCCTTCAAAGCAAAACTAACTAGATTGCTAGTTTTGCTTCTTTTTTGCAACAATTTAGTTTTTATTTATTTCTTTGTGAGAGAAGTCAAAACAATTTTTCAAATTATTAAGGCTATTTGTCGATTTGAAGCAAACAGAACTCTGTGAAACAGTATGGTAGGGGAAGCTTAACCCAACAAACACAAAAAAAGCATTGGCTGGTACTGCTCAATTTAATTGTGTGTTAATGTTGATGAATACTACTCAGTGTTTGATACCCTAGGGTCACAGAACTAGTAAAAACTAACAATTATTTCACTTAAATTCCAACCCATTCTAAATCCAGCCAAGCTCTGTATCTGAGAGAAAGTCTACAGGGGTAACTCACCCCCCTGCTTTTTGCAAAGTTCTATAAGTAGTTTATTTTGACCTCATTGAGTCCCCAGGTCTCCAGTGCTCAGATCTGAGACAGTCTAAGTTGTGTTTCCTTTTCCTGAAAGGAGTTTTGCATTTTCAAATTTCTTGGTAAAGAAATGGCTGATTTTGACAAAACTCAGCTTCCATTGTAAAAATCAAATACTAAATTTGCTTGTAAATAGAAAAGTCATTTTACATTTCATCATTTAATTTTCTGATGTCATTTTTCAATAGAGTGGTTTAAATTAAACCAGGTTTAAAGGGACTGGACTAGTAGCAACTCATGCCTTAAAAACTGGCTTATGTTTACATGTAATTTGTTTTTGTCTGATCATTCAGATCTAGCCTGTACTTTTTATGAAGTCATCTAAGTCACCTATTTTAGCCTTATCTAATTCCTAGGTGCTCAACTCAGTCAGAGAAAGCCTACTTTGTATTTTCCTTCTTCTGAAAAGACTTTGGAATTTTCAGACTTCTCAGTAGAGAAATGGTTGATTTTAGCCTTGCTTAGCTTTAGTTGTAGATACCAAAAACTTAATTGGCATATAAACAGAATAGTTATTTTATTTTATTGTTAAATTCTTCTTTCAAATAAACTTGGCTTTAAGCAGTCATTTAAATTAAACCAAGCTTAAAGTGACAGGTAGCTTAACAACAATCTTAAAAATCCGTTTATGCTTACATATTGTCAGATCGCCAGTCAAACTTTCATTGTAAGTGGAAAAAAAGGCAAGACATTTCTAGACAATGGAAAAGTAATTAGAATTCAAAGAAAATAAGCCAAAGAAGACTCTTTCAAAGCTAGTGTATACAAGATAGTGAAAGAAAAATCAATTAACAATACAATGTTGAGAGGGATGCAACATTTGAGAATGACAAGCAAGACTTGACTGTCTACCCAAAATTATTTTTTTCCCTAGGACAGAAGGGCTTTTGAAGACTCTGTGATAGCTCATTCAAGTTGGGAGGAAGTTTGTTTTTGCCAGGGATGAAAGCAATGAGCAACATTAAACCTTCTGATTAACAGAAATTATTCTACATGTGCGCCTCTAGCCCTTTACAGTAATTTTGATGTCATGCTATCAATCAAAATGGACTACAAGAAGGAGTCAAATATAGGGCAAGACATTTCTGATCAATAACCCAACAAGGTGTTTTTTACATGTTTTACCAAGCTCAAATACATCATAGCATGCAAGGTACTGCACTTAGGGCACAATAACCCCCACCATCCCTACCATATAGGGTGTGATCAGTTGGAAGCAGTTGCCGAGGAAAGAGACTTAGGCGTCATTGTGGACAAAGATTTAAAATTCCACAGCCACACTCAGGCTCAGGTTGCAAAAGCTAATCGAGCTCTCGGACTCATTAAGCGCTCTTTTGTAACCAGAAAGTCATGTGTGGTTATAAAACTTTATAAATCCCTTGTCCGTCCCCACCTTGAGTTTGGCTTGACTTTGGCCTTTCCCCAAAATAAAATGGACACAAGAGCCCTTGAAAGTGTCCAAAGGAGAGCAACCAAACTGGTCCGTGGCTTAAATAATGTCCCTTACCAGGATCGCCTAGGATCTTTGAGACTTCCAACCCTCACCTATCGAAGATATAGAGGAGATGTGATCATGGCACGCAAAATTTTCAAATCCGGTCACCTGAACCAGATCTTCACCCCCTCTTTGGCTAACAATTCAAGAGGTCACAGTCTTAAGCTTCACCTGCCTGGATGTCGGAGAAGGGAACGACGTGGTTTCTTTTCCATTCGGGTGGTCCCCCTCTGGAATAGCCTATCCGAGTCTACCATCCAAGCTGAGACACCCCACTCCTTCAAGGCTGGAGTCGACAGGGACTGGGAGAGGGCCGAGTGGAGGCTGGACTGGGAAGCTAAGCCAACATAATTACATCACTCACCACCAGCGAGAACTACAGGAGGATCTACCACCTTATCTCGCTGGCAAATGTGATTTAAGGTAATTTAAGGTAATAGCATTAGTTGTTGGTTCTAATGACATATCTAAGAATGTCTGGGAAAATCTTATGATGTATGTGAGAGATATCTTGGAGGAAATACAATGTACATCATCTTCTGTGTTTGAGCTATGTAAAGATTTAACAATAGATTCCACTGAAGAACTTCATAATATTTCAACAGTTACTGGAATTGTTGTTGAGAGTTGTAGTGATAATTTGGAAAGTATGGTTCACAAGGGTCTGAGAATAAGGATGTCAATTTCTAGCAAAAACTAAAGAAAGTACCTTATTTCATGTGGTCTTAATCAACCAAAGCTGAGCATCTCCCAGTTGATCCTTCAATACAAGAAACAAAAGAGTAGTGTTTTCATACAGGATGCTATGAGGATTACCAGTTCTTAGAATACAATATCAAGAGAGATGCTGTGTTTCCCTTTCTCCAGTGGTCCCACAAGCAACCAATTCAAAAAAGCTTGGATAGAGGCTAGTCTACAGCCACAGCACAAAATGAAGAGCAAAAAAAG
This sequence comes from Artemia franciscana, assembly GCF_032884065.1. Lineage (NCBI taxonomy): Eukaryota > Metazoa > Arthropoda > Branchiopoda > Anostraca > Artemiidae > Artemia > Artemia franciscana. Next base: position 16,201,811 of record NC_088865.1, on the reverse strand, counting down.
GCAAAGAAAGGAAAACTGGCAAGTCATTTCTCTTCCGAGTCAAAAAAAGTAGCTTTGTTCTATTTTTGTCATTTTGTCAACAAGAGCACTCATGGGGATATCATACTTAATAAAAGCACTCAAACTAAGATTTTGCAGCAAGAAAAACATGGAGAGACATTAGATGCTGCAGGGACCCTAACAAGGCAGGTCATTGGCTTTAGGATAACAAAAAAACAAAATGACAACTTTGTTTAAATTGTTCAACTACATGCAAGATTTGTGGCAACTCTTGATACCCAATATAGACCATACAAATTTACTTACAACTCCTCAGAATGATCTCATTATCTTTCTTTCAGCAGAAGTCAGGGAGAAAATCCTTGATAAAGTTTGGATTTAGATTTTTATTATGTGATACAATACCCAATGCTTTACATTCTGATAAGCTTGCAGGTGTAATCTGCAATAACAACTTGAAGGGACACCTAGAAAGAGACTATTAGATGTTAGTAAGACTAATGACAAAACCAGGCAGGGTATGACAGAAAGTATAATAGGAATAATGTCAAGGAGAGGAATTTCCTCGGGATGAACTAGCTTTCCAGTCTTATGACTATGCAAGTGTAATGTCTGGTGAATTTAATGAAGCCCAGCACATTATATCTAAACTTCTTGACCATCATGTTCCCTGTTTTTGCTGACAGAGCCACAGACAAAACATTTTTATAGAACATAGCAGCAATTCATCTCTTTGGACAGTTTAGCTTTTCAAAATCCTTGACAAAATAAATGGGTTCTTCTCTTCAACTACAAAGCATTTTTCTACCCTTTAAGGGAAACTCCCTTTGATTGTAAACAGCCTTAGTCTCTAAACAACCAGTTAAAGAAAAATTACAAGGGCTGAAACAATACAAGCAGTACTTACTTAGTTTGAAGCAACAGTTTCAACCATTCAAAAAACAAAACAGATAAAGAACACCAATGGGAAGTTTTAGGCACAAGCTAACAGCCTTCTGAAAAAGGATTCTAAACTTCAAATGAAGAAGAGCAGATTAACATCATTGATGCAATTAATATGCTTGAAGCTATGAAGAAACTGTTCAAAAGAATATTGGAGGATAAAATGAACAATTTCATTGACAGTGCAAAAAGGTTTGTAAGAATCAGAGAAGTCAATCTAAAGACAGATTTTGTCAGAAAACATTGTTGGTGTCTTGGATCATCTTGTTTTAACAGCCAGGATCAGAGTCAAGCCAAGACCTCAAGGTATCAGTTCTATAGACAATATTTTAGAATCCTGCTAGAAAGGCTGATTACAATGAAGGGAGATAATCTTTGAGTTTCCATTGTCAATTTTCAGACATTTTGATACTAACTTTAACCTACTTTTACAAATGAGGTTTCATTACAGATATTGAGCTAGCAACAAAATTTTTCCCAAACCAAGAAATACATCCAGATTCTACTGTTTTTCAAGTAAAGCTTTCAAGTTTTGCCATGGTACTACTAGCTTTGGAGAACTCCTAGGTGAAGGAAATTGACAGCACTGCCAACTTAAGCAACCAATCACCTTTGCAAATTGGCTGCAACAGCACCTGTTGCAGTTGTCATTGCTGATAGAACATTTAGCAAGGTCAAGTTTATTGAGACTTTGCTGATAACTGCCATGGTTAATTTTTGACTAGATTCCTTATGTTGTTAACAAAAAAAAGAAAAACCTCACCAATGCCATTGACTTAAACAACATTGTCTACTTTGAAGAACAGGCAAATATATACATAGCTGTCCTTAGTTATTCATGATGTTATCTGTTTTAGCACCTTGTTTGTTTTTGTAGGTAAGTATAAATGATACAAGGTTAATCATAATAAATTTTCATAAGTCATATAATGTGACTTAGGAGTCTTTTAAACAATGGGATCTCATGCCTCCTAGCCTTGGAGTATAATTGTCTTAAAAGTGCAATAGACATAGTTTAGAGTATAACTGTCTGAAAAGTGCAATAGAATCAATGGATAGACTAATAGAGACAAAAAACAGAAACAACAAAATAATAAGCAACAATGCAAAATGTTTGACCAAAATCAATCCTAATTACATCCTAATACCTTTATTTCTGCATCCCAAAAGTAATTCTTTTATCAAATTAATAATTTCCAGGACTTTGAAGTTTTATAGGCAGTCATACATAATGGCCTTGGCAAAATCCAGATAACTTCAAGTACTAATACAACACCATTTGACTCAATTTTTTATTTTTATACAGTAATCATGTTGTGGGAGCAATTTGGTTTGGTCCTATTTTTTTTTCCTGTGTTGCAGCTTTCAGTTTATTATAAAAAGTGAGAAGGATTATTTCTCTGCAATATTTACAAAAAAAAATTCTAGCTCTAGCTGGATTGCTGAACTTAAATTAACACTTTAAAAAGCTGTGTGTGTTTTTTACCTGGAGCCAAAAAGAGTTATCTTTGTGTGTCCTAAAGCCAGAATCTAAAGTATAAGAGCTGAAATTATGTTTTATAGTCTAATTTAAAGAGGATACTCTGAAATTTCTCTGCCAAGTTTTACTTTCTTTTACCATAATTCTCCTTTCATGGGTAAATCTGTTTTCAAGTTTGCAAGCAAGCAAGCACCAGTTTCAAATTGAAATCATTACCAGAAATTTGTTAAGCAGTCTACCCAAAACAGATTCTACATTCATTTCTTTTTGTCAAGGACCATCAATGGTAGGAATAAACTCTCTTAAAACACATTTACTGCTGAATTTGATGAGGTTTTGAAATGAGGTCTAGTTGTTGAGTAGTCCTCAAGGAAGTGTAAACTTGACTGGGAAGCTACTGATCATCTAAATGCACCTGGTCAATAAACAACAATAAAAACAAAGGTAAAATTCTAGTTTATTGACTTTTGGCTATCTTGGAATGGGGTTAGGTTAGGAAATGAAACATTCAGGGATGGGTCTCAAGGCTAAAGTATATCCTGGGAAGGTATTTTGAAGTACCTACCTCTACTCCCTCTCCCTCTAGGGGGTCCTGACCATTGATAACCTTTAAAATATGTGTGTTATAAGTATGAAACCATGCAAAATAGATCTTCTGCTTGAATGAAGTACAACAATTGAATGTTGAATGAATTGTTTTCAGCTTCATAACTTTGCTCAATCCCAATTTATAAGGCTTTAGAGATATGCAAATAAATTTCCTAAATTTTGAAAAAAAAAACATTGATATGGCTCAGAATTCTACTCAAATAACAGGAATTGCATTTTCAGAAAAAAATTTAGAGATTACGAAAATGGTAACTGAAAATTAAGGCAAAATGTTGTTTTGTCATGTAGGCAAATTTCAGGGCCCTCAAGAGGGAGATACAGTGGAGATGGGTACTTCAAAATACTTTCCTGGGATATACTTTAGCCTGTAGACCCATCCCTGAAAGTTTTATTTTCCTAACCTAACCCCTTTCCAAGATAGCCAAAAGTCAATAAACTAGAATTTTAAGACTAATTTTCTTTTACCCAACTTGAGCTTAAGAGCTATTTCTTGAGGTTCCACTTTCAAACACAAAAATTAGGCTATAACAGGCCATCAAAGGTCAGTTCTCTTTGAAAAGCGATGGAGCAGATGTAGGTAAATCAAGATACCTTCTCAGAGGGCTAACTTATGTTCTGGATTAATGCCTAGGATTTTCATTGCATAAGGTTTATATTAAAAGACTAAGCTACTCAGGTAGCTAAGATATAAACTTATCTCTATAGCCTAATCAGAATTGCATCCTGAATTCTGCATCCACAATTCTGACTATAGAGGCAAGTTCATTTTTTAGCTACCTGAATATTCCATTAATATAAACCTTATCCCTTTCATTAGCCCAACTCGACTAGCCTATTTTCAGAGATAAAAAAAAATACCTTAATCTAGAATTTTACCCAAAGCGGTGTATTAATATTCTACCTAGGACAAACAATAGAAAAAAACTTCAAGTTTCAAGACATACTATTTTAGAATAACTTAATATCTAGTGAACTACTGATATACAAACTAATAGCCTGTCAAAAAGACTACCCTAGCCTATACCCATCTAGAACTTAGGCAGGGGAATTTTTTGTTTAGCTCTGCAGTTTAGAATTCACTTAGCCTAATTTTATTCAGCTTTTTATATATTTACTTTGATTCTTAATATCTGGTCTTCAAAGATTCCGATGTAGTCTGTAAAAATTTCTAATAAATGATAATGATAGTTAAATTCTATTTCTTCAAAAAAATCTAATCATTAGTTGCGTTTTCAAACACCGGGTTTGAATCGAGTTTTGAGTGGTTCGACGAAAATCGTTTTCTCGGTCATCGCGTTGAACCCAGCAAAACTATAAAGCGTTTTCATCTTACGGATTCCAAACGTGTTGGAAATGGTTTTTTAAAACTAACGCACCAGAATAGCATGATTGAATACGGGTTCTGAGAAAATATTTACCCGTGATTAACAAGGCACTCAAAACTATAATCTGCACAACTCATGTCGAACTCCGTGTTGGATGCGGGTGGTCTGAAAACGACCACTGATTGCAAACTTTAATTGTTTGTGAACATTAATTGTAAGTATTTTATATTGCTCATTAAAGGCTGCTGCAGACGTTTGTTTGCATTAACCGCTCTTTTTCGCGAAATATCAACTATCTTTACTTTAGTTACAAATAGAATAATTATTTTTATTAGAAGCCATTGACACTTTATTTGGGCAATGCTCACATTCATTACAAATGAAAAATGCCTAAGATGAATGTGATATTTCTGTGCTCTTTTAGAAGAAACATTATGATATTAAAATTGTTTCTTATTACATTTAGAAATTGTGTTTCCAGACATTTGTCTCTTATTGCACCTTTTGAATGAGTTCAAGCTTTATTTTGGAGCTGGTAGCCTTGAATTTTATTGATGGAGGTTCAGCTCTTTCAATCTGAATAATAGCTGGTAAATATTCTTCCCAAGGATCTTTTTTCTTAACCATTTTCTCCTCGAAAGGATGATACATATCATTCTCCAAAACCGCTCCGACTACAATTTTAAGAAAGCCATTTTGTTCAGTATTGTTGAAAGATCTAGTAATAATGTCTTTGGGGATATCAATCACCCTATAGTAAACAGTGTAAGGCTGCAAGTTCAGCAATTTGTTCATTCTTTAAATACACTATATTTTATTGAGAAACGTATGCATGTTTGAACTTAATTTCCAAAACGACGAATGGAATTCAGATGAGCCTTTCAAAGAATATTCAAGGGGCTGAACTAAATGAAAACCTGTTTTGTTGACTAATTCCAGATAGTTTCATGTACTTGATTCAACTGCTTTCTAAAATAAAAAAGACACCATTTAACGTTTTACCCAATAGATACAAGCAAATTACACAAAGGAAGGGAGGCAAAATATTGCAAAAGCAATCCAACTCCAAAATGCCTCAGAGCATGTCGTCAGTTTGAAAAATGAAGCTGACAATTTGTTTTGTATTTAAAAAAATAAACATAAGAAATATGTGGCTGACAGCTCTGTAGTGAGCATGAAAGCATTGCAAGGAAGTGTGTTTTTTATATAAGTGCAAAACTTAGGATAACAGATGCAGAGGCATGTTTATTTTTCTTTGTCAAACCATCACTATATATTTAGACAAAATATGGATGCAAAATTGCCATTTTCTCGTGCATATGTACTTTATTTTGAATAGGATCTGACATCACTCTTCCTGGAAGTACATAAAAATAACCAACACAAGGTGGGTCAGGTCTTCAAGAAGTGACAAGTTCATTAATTATTTTCCATGACTCAAAGAATGACAAATGATTTGAGGAATAAACTTTATAAAAACTAATCTTAGAGATATCATGTTTTTATCCAATTGCTTGTATCTTGCTACAATATTTAATGATCAGTACATTCCGTCTTTCTAAAATATAAAAGTGATTGGAAAGGTGTTTCAGTTTGTTTTGAATAGCATTGAGCACGTAGTCCTAGGGCCAAATTTTGGATTGTTTCAAATTTGGCAAGATTAGTCTCAGTTATTTGCCATAGGCTTTATAACATACTGTATCTTCAAACAAATAAATATCTTGTAAAAGTCAAAGAATTTTTTTGTCTAGGATTTAGCCCACCATGTTAGGCACTTAAAAATAAAAAGTCTTTGTGCCAATGAATGTTTCTAGTAGTCAATTTGACTTTGCTAAGTCAGTCTCGGGTCCAAGTATACTCTTAAGTATTTTCGTGCTACGGTAGACTCAATTTCTACATTGTCGAGGATTAATCTTTGTGGTATAATGGACTTATTGGAATTCGTCTCCGAAAGATGCTGTAATCGAATATCCAATACAATCCATCAAGATATCAAGCGTTGTGGTCTTCTTCTGTTTCAACAAACAAGGGATTAATTTGTTGTATCTGATTGTATTTTTCAAAGATTCTTTTTCTATCAATTCTTTCAATTCTAAATCTTTCAATTTTTTTAAAAGCGTTAATTACGCTTTGGGGAACAGCCCGAGTTCCAATTTTTAAATGTTTTCATATAGCATTTTGACAGAAAAATAAAATATAAGTCCAAAACCTATAAAATAATTTGTTTCCTGCACTATAGCTTATACTTTCATTGCATTTTTTTGTTTGCTAGATGTGCCAAATTATTCAACCAATTATCTTAGTCCAAATGAAAAGTTCAATGAAAATCCGGTAATTTATTCAAGATAAAAAAAGTAAGCATTACTATCAGACATAATTGTGGAGATAAGCACTGAAAATGCACCAGACAAGGCTACAATTGAAGCCTGCAAGGCTGGATAAGATGATGCTAAAAAGCTCATACAAAAATATATATTGTGCTGATGTCTGTGCGCCCTATCTTGAAATGATAAAAAAGGGTCGGGTATTTCGGTGCTTTTAAGCTATGTGTAATGACCCTCATGAATGCTAGAAGTCTGGAAAACTAAGGATTGACGAGCAAAAACATCAAATTGACTGGTACCATAAAATTATTTAGTTGGACGTCTGTATTACATGTGTTTTGTCTTTGCGAAAAAAGAAATTCTATGCTATATGACATTTCAAAATTTCTTTCTTCTTCAGCAACACTGTTTTTCTTTTGTTGAAGAAATTGATCAATCTGGAATTTCAATAATTTCTCCAAGAATTTCGTCAGTTGTGATTTGCCACTGATGTTAAGCCAGTTTTAAGATAAGGTTAAAATCTGGTTGAAAATTATCCAAGATCAGATTCAATAATGAATTTCCTGCTCTTGTTTATACAGTTTGCAATTTCAGTTCATGCTGAATGGAACACAAAAGATTTTTTAAAGAGGGAACATTCTCTTGTTAAGCCATATCAAGGTAGGCTAATTACTCATTCTTTTTTATTTTGTGTTGTACAGGCTAGAAGATAGCATGAATATAGTCTATTATTCTAAGATGGATTAACTAAAAAACAAGTTTTTTTTCAACCAAAAGTAGGCTAAGGAGCAACATTAAAACCTAAAAAAAAACATAATTTTTTATGTATAGGAGGGGGTTCACCCCTTGTCAAGACCTTGAAGACCTTAAAGACCTTAATCTTTATTCTAAATTACAAATTTTGGGTAAAATCCTACTTCAGCTACTTTAGGCTTCAGAAAAAGTAAAATTCTTCTTTAACTACTTTTGGTTATCTTGGAAAGGGGTTATGTTATGACAATAAAACTTTCAGGGATGGGTTTATAGACTAAAGTATGTCCCAGTAATGTATTTTGAAGTTCTAACTCATTAGAACACAAACCAAAAGTTCTAGTGTCCTTTTTAAGTGACTAAAAAATCTGGTATAATTGGTTGATTGGTTAAATATGCCCCTTACACCCATCAGAAATGATAAAAAAATCTGAAATCATTCCAAGCTTCAAGTCAATAAATATAACACCCAACTATTGTCACTGTCCCTAGAACTCATTGCAAGCTTACTTCTACCTAAACAAAAATACAGAAACAAGGTAGCTTAATGAAGACAAAAAATGTTTGTGAAATTAGATTATCTTGATTTGTGACAGCCAAAACTGGTCTAAACTTTTCTTATCAGCCTACAACCTGTAGGGAGTGTATACTGGAAAAAGCAAGATTAAGAGGAGAAAGTATTAAAAAAAAGATTAAATTGAATTTGAATTGATTCAAAACACCCAACATTGATAATGGGCCCAAAATTGTCTTTAAAAATAAAAAAAAAATACCTACTCTGGAAGACTTAATTTAAAGACTTTGTTTGAAGAGGTTTTTTGTTTGTAGCAAAAACATCTATGAATCTAACTATTGTATTAGAAGTTATATGAGAAAAGGGTACAAAACTCTGATTTTCTTAAATTGGAGTGTTTTGACCTACAAATTTGACAGAACAAAAAAGTTGCCTGTTTTCAATGTAAGTCAGAACCCCATTCAACACATGTTGAAATATTTGGGGTGTAATTGTGAATGAACCATGGTGCATTTGACATGCCTATTCTTTTTTTACTTTATTTCTTTGTTTCTCTTCAGCTTTTTTTTAATGTGTAAATGATAAAGATAAAATTCTAGTTAATTGACTTCTTGCTATCATGGAAAGAGTTTAGGTTAGGAAAATGAAACTTTCAGGGATGGGTCTACAGGCTAAAGTATGTCATGGGAAGGCATTTTGAAGTACCTACCTCTACTCCTTCTCACTCTAGAGGGCCCTGACCTTTGATGACCTTTAAAAATATGTGTGTTATAAAAGTGAAACCTTGAAAAATAGATCTTCTGCTTAATTGAAGTACAACAAAATTGCTTTCAGCTTCATAACTTTGCTCAATCCCATTTTATAAGGTTTTAAAGATAAGCAAATACATTTCTTAAATTTTGAAAAAAACATTGACATGGCTCAAAATTCTACTCAAACAACAGGAATTGCATTTTGAGAACTAAAGGCAGCAAAAAAGCAACTAGTAACTGAAAATTAAGGTAAAATGTTGTTTTGTCAAAATTTCAATAGGTATAGACCTGTTATATAGGCAAATTTCAGGGCCCTCTAGAGGGAGAAGGATTGGAGGTGGGTACTTTAAAATACCTTCCTGGGACATACTTCAGCCTGTAGACTCATCCCTGAAAGTTTCATTTTCCTAACCTAAACCCTTTCCGAGATAGGTAGAAGTCAATTAACTGAAATTTTACCATGATAAAACACTATTCAGATAGTGGAAACAAAAAACCAAAAAAATTGTCCCAAGTATTGCAACAAAATTGGATAATCATATGGAATGTAGTCATGTGACCTGGATCTCTATAATGTGATATACAATAGTGTGGTATAGGTCCCTCTATAAACACTATCTGGAATGGCCCACTTTCTCTCAACTTTAATGGTCCAGGAAATGTTTCTTTATGGTTCACAGTGAAAGTGGTGTCAACATTTGGCCATTTGAAAATTAATCTACTACTTTGATCTACTTTAAACATTTTTAGTTTTGACTATCCTTTGTCTTGAAAGTCCAGAATTCTTGAAATATGCATATCCGCATTAAGATTATTAGAAGTTTGTGACACTAAGGAGTTTAAAATGTTTCATTAGCATCTTGGCTGGGATAGGGTCTAAGAAAATGGGAATGGATTTCAATAATTTAAAAAACTTTATTGTCATTATATTTGACTTAGGCTAATGGAATTTACTTTCATATGTAAATTCTTAGCTTTGTCCAAAACATGGGTAGGATTCTGATGGAGACATCTTTGATAGTTCTATGACATACTTCAAGGATCAGCAGGTCATCTGCATATTGACACCTTTTAAGGAATTTTACCAATTTCATTAACTAATACTACATATTAGAGTGATCCTAACAAGGTTCCTTGAGGAATTCCATGCTAATCAGGGAAGGGGCCAGAGAGAATATTTTGTATTTTACAGCTTGTGATCTATTTGAAAGAAAACATACATAAAATTTACTAAGAAAGGCTCTACTTCAAATTTATCCATTGATAAATGAAATAGGGTGTTGTGATTAACCAAGTCAAATACTTAAAAATATGAACATAGTATGATGCCAAGCAGTAGTTCCTCAGATGACAGAAAAATCTAGCATCAAATCAGTAAAACTGCAATTAAAAAAAATTGCTTTTTTTTCATGAGAAATATTATTACAAGTAATAATCATCAAAATCTCTCATTGTTGAGAAAGTACCCATAAATTTGATAACTGTATTTTTGTCAAAGGACCCTTGAATTTCAACACCAATTGTTTCTCATATGTTTTACATGTTCAGTGAAGTTGCAACATAGTCACCTGTATTTCAACAGAGCCTGTTGCTGTCTGTCAAAAACTTTGACAAAGTTACTACAAAATATTCTCAAGAGAAATCAATCTCATAATAGAAGCCAATATGTACATTTGAATTCGGCTGAAGGAACACTTAGTTGGTCTGGTTTCTACTACATCAGACAAGAATTTTTGACACTTGGACCATAGTTTTGTCAATATAATATTAGCTGTCATTTTAACTTAATTTTATCAAGAAAAAGTCAATGTGGCTATATTTTGGAAAAGATTGGATACTTTCCACATTTCACATTGTTAAAATATAATAACAGCTTCAAGAGATGGTGTTCCAAGTCAAGACTAAGCAGAGTTATCCTGTTTTGAAGGAAAATTTTGACAGTGGTTCCAAAATTGCACTGTTGAATCATTGGTGCCTTTACCCTAGACTAAACAAAGGAGCCCTGGCATGGGCAACAAATTTTAGAAGAAAAATTTGATTGTGGTACAAATACATGATTTTTCACTGATATGCTTGAAAATTACAGGGTTCACAGACAGGAGCAGGGGAACCTTAGTGAAGTAAAAAAAAAAAAAAAAAACAAACAAATTGGGTTGTAGTGATTCTTAATGCACATCTTTTTCTTTGATTTTGAAGAAAACAAAACAATTTTAATTATAAATGACTTCAAAATATCAAACAGTTTGTGGTAACAAACTGTAAGTAAGGAGTGAACTGGCTCAATAGTACCATAAACGAAAATGGAATGTTTATACCAATAGACACATCAAAAGAATCGGATTTTTATACTGAGTTCAAATATATAAGTCTCATCAAGTTTAGCCATACCCATCAGAAGTTACAACCCTTAGAAAATTCGCCTTATTATTGAAAAAGGGGGCAACTATCCCCTAAAAGCCATATAATCTTAATGAAAATCACACCATCAGATTCAGCATATCAGAAAACCCTACTGCAGAGGTTTTAAGTTCCTATTTGGAAAAATGTGGAATTTTTATTTTTTGCCAGAGGAAAGATCATGGATGTGGTTTTTTTTTTTTTTTTTGCAGGAGTGATTGCATTGACCCGGTGGTCCTAGAATATCATAAGAGGGTTCATTTGAACGGAAATTAAAAGTTCTATGGCCCTTTTTAAGTGACCAAAAAATTGGGGGGCAGCTCCATTTTTTGGAGCTCCATTTTTTGGAGCTCCCATGCTCAATTTTTCCCAAAATTTCCAGATCTAAATTTTGAGATAGCCATTTTGCTCAGCATAATCAAAAAATTTAATGACTATGTCTTTAAGGATGACTTAATCCCCCACAGTCCCTGGGGGAAGGGTTGCAAGATATGAACTTTTCCCATTGTTTATATATAGAATTGGTTATTGGGAAGTATATAGACATTTTCAGGGGAGGGTGGATTTCTTCTCGTGTGGGTTGAGGCTATGTGGGATGATCTTTCCATGGAGGAGTTTTTCATGGGGGAAGAGAATTTTCCATGAAGGGGGCACCAGATTTCCCAGCATTATTTACAAAAATGATCAGAAATTAAATTAAAAAACAAGTTTTTTTAGACTGAATGTAAGGAGCAACATTAAAACTTAAACTAACAGAAACTCTTACGAAAATGAAGGGGTTTGCCCCCTCGTCAATGCCTCCCTCTTTACGCTAAAGTTGTTTTTTAGTACTTTCAAAAGAGCTATTTATTCTAATTAAATGGTCTTTGTGATTCAGGGGTCATTCTTAAAGAATCAAAACAAGATTCTATCTTTAGCATGAAAAGTTAGGTATTGACGAGGGAGTGAGCCCCCTCATATACGTAATATTTTCTGTTCGTTTTAAATTTAATGTTGCTCCTCACTTTCAGTCTAAAATACTTGTTTGTTTTTTTAAATTTAATATTTAAAAGAACTAACAGATAAAACAAATCAGTAAATGAAAAAAAAAATATTTCAATAAAGTGGTGTATTATGCCTGGTGTGTATTTGAGGGTGTCTAAAGGGTGAGTTTTGGACAACTTCAACCTTATAGAAGATCAAAAAATTGTGCAGATTCTCAATCTCTAGGGTTAAAACCTCCTTACCTGTGCATTCTGAATTTTTTAGTAAAATATTATTGAAAAACAATTCTGCAATACCATGGTTGATCAATACCATCGTTTCACCTGAATTTATAAATTTTGTCTGGAGTTAAATTGCAATCCAACTTTTTAGTTTTTGTGGCACTTGGTATTAACCAAGTGACTTATAGCAATTACAAATTCTGTCGGTCTGTTGGTCTGGTGGTCTGTCTGTCCTGGTTTTGCTACTTTAGGCACTTCCAAGTAAGCTAGGACGATGAAAATTGGCAGGAGTATCAGGGACCGGACCAGATTAAATTAGAAATAATCGTTTTTGTGATTTGACCATATGGGGGGGGGGGGGGGGGGTCGTGGGTCGGTTAATTTGAAAAAAATAGAAAAAATGAAGTATTTTTAACTTACGAACGGGTCATGGGATCTTAATGAAATTTGATGTTTGGAAAGATATCGTGTCTCAGAGCTCTTATTTAAAATCTCGACCAGATCCGCTGAAATCGGAGGGAGTTGGGGGGGGGACCTAAAATCTTGAAAAACACTTAGAGTGGAGGGATTGGGATGAAACTTGGTGGGAAAAATAAGTAGAAGTCCTAGATACGTGATTGACATAACTGGAACGGATCTGCTCTGTTTGGGGGAGTTGGGGGGGGGGGGGGTAAATTCGGAAAATTAGAAAAAATGAGGCATTTTTAACTTATGAAGGAGTGATCGGGTTTGAATGAAATCTGAATTTTGGAAAAATATCGTGTCTCAGAGCTCTTATTTTAATTCCTGACTGGATCCGGTGACATTGGGGGTAATTTAGGGGGGGGGGACCTAAAATCTCGGGAAACGTTTAGAGATAAAGGATTGAGATGAAAGTTGGTGGGAAAAATAAGCACAAGTCCTAGAGACGTGACTGACATAACCGGAGCGGATCCGTTCTCTTTGAAGGAGTTGAGGGGGGGGGTTAATTCTGAAAAATTTGAACAAAGAGGTATTTTTAACTTATGAAGGAGTAATCGGATCTTAATGAAATTTGAATTTTGGGAAAATATTGTGTCTCAGAGCTCTTATTTTAAATCCTGACTGGATCCAGTGACATTGAGGGTAATTTAGGGGGGAACCTAAAATCTCGGAAAACGCTTAGAGTTGAGGGATTGGGATGAAATTTTGTGGGAAAAGTAAGCACAAGTCCTAGACACGTGATTGACATAACCGGAGCGGATCCGCTCTCTTTGAAGGAGTTGGGGTTGGGGGGGTTAATTCTGAAAAATTTGAAAAATGAGATTTCTTTAACTTATGAAGGAGTCATCGGATCTTAATGGAATTTGATTTTTGGGAGGATATTGTGTCTCAGAGCTCTTATTTTAAATCCCAACCGGATCCGGTGACATTGGGGGAGTTGGGGGGGGGGCTAAAATCTTGGAAAACGCTTAGAGTGGAGGGATCGGGATGAAACTTGGTGGTAAAAATAATCATAAGTCCTAGGTACGTGATTGAAATAACCGGAACGGATCTGCTCTCTTTGGGGGAGTTGGGGAATTAAAAGAAATCTTCTGAAAGAAGATTTAAAAGAAAGATTCTTTTAATTCTGAAAAATTAAGGTCAATCTCCTAGGTTGAAAGCAAATTCTATTTCCAATAACATTGAAATACGTTACGAGATTTCTTCCTTTCTCATTGGCTTAATTGCTCCTTGAGGGTTGTACCAGAATATCTGAAGACTGTTGACTTTCCTTGAACATTACGACCGGATCTAAAAGGAATTTAGATTTTTCACATGTCTAATTGGTAACAGCTGACCATTTGAATTTGGTTGATTACAAGTCAGATAACAGTTTAGCATTTGAATTTTCATAATGGGCAGGAAAAAAATACAAAAACAAAAAAGGGACAGGAAAACCTGAGACATTAGTAAGTTCTATCTCAACGTTATAGTAGAATGTATTACTTTTATTCATTTACAAGTTACTATTTCAAACAGTTCATGGTAACAAACTGTTGTAGGAAGCGACTAGGCTCAATAGTGACCAAAACTCTAAAAAACAAAGTTTTGATACAAATAGTTACATCAAAAGAATTACATTTTAATGCTAATTTTAAATATATAAGTTTCATCAAGTGTAGTCTTACCGGTCAAAAGTTACGAGCCTGAGAAAATGTGCCTTATTTTAGAAAATAGGCGGAAATACCCTCTAAAAGTCACAGAATCTTAAAAAAATCACACCATCAGAGTCAGCATATCCGAGAAACCTACTGTAGAAGTTTCAAGCCCCTATCATAAAAATGGTGGAATTTTGTATTTTTGCCAGAAGACAAATAACGGGTGCTTATTTTATTTTGTTTTTCCTCAGGGGTGATCGTATCGACCTAGTTGTCCTAGAATGTCGCAAGAGGGTTCATTCTAACGTAAATTAAAAGTTATAGTGTCCTTTTTAAGTGACCAAAAAATTGGAGGGCACCGAGACCCCCTCCAACACACATTTTTCTACAAGGTCACCGGATCAAAATTTTGAGATAGCCATTCTGTTTAACTTAGTCAAAAACCTAATAACTATTTCTTTGGGGATGACTAAATCCACCACAGTTCCCGGGGAGAGGCGGCAACTTATAAACTTTGACCATTGTTTACACATAATAGTTGTTAATTATGAAGTGTACAGACGTTTTCGGGGGGACTTTTTTGTGTTGGGGTTAGGGTGGGCTGGGGGGGGGGCAGGTGAAGTCGGAGGATCTTTCCATGGAGGAATTTTTCATGAGGGAAGAGAATTTCCATGAAGGGATCGTAGGATTTTCTAGCATCATTTACTAAAAGACAATGAGAAAATTATTTTTTTTTCAACTGGAAGTAATGATCAACATTAAAACTTAAAACGAACATAAAATATTACTTTTATAAGGGGGTTCATCTCTTCCACAATACCTTGCTCTTTACGCTAAAGTATTTTTAGTAACTCTAACTAGTTATTCTACGGCCTTTGTGATTCAAGGGTCATTCTGAAAGATTTGGGACAAAATTCAAGCTTTAGTGTAAAGAACGAGGTATTGACGAGGGGGCAAACCCCCTCTTCGTTGCATAAGCTAATTCGTAAGGTACGTATGTTTATTACTAACAAAAACGTTTGTAAAAAAATAAAACAAATCTAGTTGTATTTTTAAGTAACCAAAAATTGGGAGGTAACTAGGCCTCCTCTCCCACCCCCCTTTTTTTTTAGCGAAATCGTCCGATCAAAACTAAGAGAAAACCACTTAGCTTGTAATTAACATAAAAATTGCTTCTCCAGACTAAACATCCGTATGATATATGGGTAGATTATTGCAAAATATATCGTGCGAAGAGTACGTTCCGGCAGAATATGCTTCAATCTTTTGAGGATGCCAACTCCAAGTGCAACTTTGGTGGAGATAATGTCGCTATGATGCTTCTACGATAGATTAGAATCAATATGGAAGCCGAGGTACCGCAGTGATATAGCTTGTAAAATAGGTTTTTCACCAAATAGAACTTTACTACTTACATCAACAGAATCACCCACTCCACAGAATGTCAGTAAAAATTTTTTTTACATTCACACACAGCAAACTTAAACTTGTAAACATCTCTAATCTTTTGAGAGTAAACTTAAAACGAACAGAAATTACTCCGTATATGAAAGGGGCTTTTCCTCCTCAACGGCCCGCTCTTTACGCTAAATTTTGACTCTTTCTATTAAATTTATTTTTAAAACAGTAAGAAACTTTAGCGTAAAGAGTGGGGCGTTGAGGAGGATAAGCCCCTTTCATATACGGAGTAATTTCTGTTCGTTTTAAGTTTTAATGTTGCTCCTTACTTTCATTTAAAAAAAAATTTTTTTTTTTTATTTAATTTCTGGACGTTTTTGAATTAATGCATGTTTTGATCTTGGCTCTCCGCACATAATAATTAAAGCGAAATTTGCATATGAATTAATTGCAATTAATCGGAATATTTAGAGAAAAAGGAGCGAGGGAGGAGGCCTAGTTGCCCTCCAAGTTTTTGATCACTTAAAAAAGCAACTAGAACTTTTAATTTTTTACAAACGTTTTCATTGGTAAAAAATATACGTAACTTACGAATTAACTTACATAACGAACTTCTATATCCATATGTTTTTATTGCGTATATGAGGGGGTTCAACCCTCGTCGATACCTCGCTCTTTACATTAAAGCTTAGATTTTATCCCAATTCCTTAAGAATGACCTCTGAATCACAAAGACCGTAGAATAAATAGTTGAAATTACTAAAAATACTTTAGCGTAAAGAGTGAGGTATAACGAGAAGGTAAACCCCTCATATGTGTAATAATTTTTGTTCGTTTTAAGTTTTAATGCTGCTCCTTACTTTCAGTAGAAAAAAACTTTTCACATTTATTTTTTCATTGTTTTTTCAAATAATACTAGAAAATCCTGCGCCACCTTAATTGAAATTCTCTTCCCCCATAAGGAGTTTCTCCATGGAAATATCTTCCCACGTAACCCCTTCCCCTCAACTCTCCCCCCTAAACAAAAAAAATCCCCCTGAAAACGTCTGTACACTTACCAGTAACCATTACTATATGTAAACACAGTTTGTCAAAGTTTGTGACTTGCAGCCCCTCCCACGGTGACTGTGGGGGAGTGAGACGTCCCTAAAGACATAGTTATTAGGTTTTTCGACGATGGTGAATAAAATGGCCATCTCAGAATTTTGATCCGGTGACTTTTGGGAAAAATTAGTGTGGGAGGGGGACTAGGTGCCCTCCAATTTTTTGGTCACTTAAAAAGGGCACTAGAACTTTTAATTTCCATAAGAATGAGCCTTCTCGCGACATTCTAGGACCACTCAGTCGATACGATCACCCCTGGAAAAAAAAAAAAACAAATAAACACGCATCTGTGATCTGTCTTCTGGCAAAAAATGCGAAATTTCACATTTTTGTAGATAGGAGCTTGAAACCTCTACACTATGGTTCTCTGATACGCTGAATCTGATGGTGTTATGATTGTATGACTTTTAGGGGGTGTTTCTCCCTATTTTCTAAAATGAGGCAAATTTTCTCAGGCTCGCAACTTTCGATGGGTATAACTGGTCTTGATGAAACTTATATATTTAAAATCAACATTAAAATGCGATTCTTTTGATGTAACTGTTGGTATCAAAATTCCATTTTTTAGAGTTTCGGTTACTATAGAGCCGGGTCGCTCCTTACTACAGTTCGTTACCACGAACTGTTTGATTGGTTATATTTTCCAGCAGATGACTTTTTATTTTCTCCAGCTGGGCTTCAGTTGTAGCTAATTGTTCGTAAATCAGGGCGATACTTGAAGACACCGAGTTAGACCCTAATTTATCTCTTGCTTTCAGGGCTTAAAAGGTCTTAGAAAAAGTTTCGTAAATTTCTGTGGTATTAGCAAGTTTTTGTGGCACTTTGTATTTACGAAGTGACATATAGTGATCGTAAATTCTGTCAGTCTGTCTGTCTGTCTTTCCCTGTTTTGCTAGTTTAGGCACTTCCAGATAAGCTAGGACGATGAAATTTGGCAGGCGTATCAGGAACCAGACTAGATTAAATTAGAAATAGTCTTTTCCCCAATTTGATCATCTGTGGGGAGACGGTTAATTCAGAAAAAAAGACCGGTTTGAAACTTGGTGGAAAAAATGAGCACAAATCCTTGATACGTGATTGACATATTCGGAACGGGTCCGCTCTCTTTGGAGAAGTAGGGAGGAGGGTTAATTGTGAAAAATGAAAAAAATCAGTACCAGACAAGATTAAATTAGAAATAGTCAATTATCCGACTCGACCGTCTGTAGGGGGGGGGGAGTAGAGGGACGGTTAATTCGAAAAAATGAGGTATTTTTAAGTTACGAAGGAGTGATCGAATCTTAATGAAATCTCATATTTAGAAGGATCTTGCAACTCAGATCTTTTATTTTAGATCTGTCTGAATCCAGTTTCATTGGGGGGAGTTGTGGGGGGGGGGCAGAAATCTTGGAAAACGCTCAGAGTGAAGAGGTCAGGATGAAATTTGGTGGGAAGAATAAGCACACATCCAAGATACGTGACCGACGTAACTGGACCAGATCCGCACTCTTTGGGAGAGTTGGGGGGGGGGGGTAACTCGGAAAAATTAGAAAAATGATGTATTTGTAATTTATGGACGGGTGATCAGATCTTAGTGAAACTTTATATTTAGAAGGATCTTGTGCTTCAGTATTCATGTTACAAACCCTGACCAGATCCGGTGACAGTAGCCAGAGGCGGAGGGGGAAACCGAAAATCTTGGAAAATGATTAGAGTGAAGATATCGGGGTGAAACTTGGTGTGTAGAATCAGCAAATATCGTAGATACGTGATTGACGTAACTGGACGGATCCGCTCTCTTTGGGGGAGTTGGCGGGAAAGGTTATAATTCTGAAAAATTAGAAAAAATGAGAAATTTTTAAGTTAGGAAAGAGTCATCAGATATCAATGAAATTTGATGTTTGGAAGGATATCGTGTCTCATAGCTCTTATTTTAAATTCTGACCGGATCCGGTGATATTGGGGGGAAACTGGAAGGGGGAACCAAAAATCATGGAAAACGCTTAGAGCGAGGGGATCGGAATGAAACTTGGTGTTAAAAACAATCGTAAGTCCTAGATATTTGATTGACGTAACTGGAACGGATCTGCTCTCTTCGGGAGAGTTGGGAGGAGGAGGGTTAATTCTGAAAAATTAAAAAAATAAGGTATTTTCAACTTACGAAGGAGAGATTGGACCTTATTGAAATTTGATATTTCGAAGGATATCATGTCTCAGAGCTCTTATTTTAAATCCCTACCGGATCCGGTGAAGAGGAATTTGGGGGAGACCTAAAATCTTGGAAAACGCTTAGAGTATAGGGGTCGTGATGAAACTTGATGGTAAAAATAAGTACAAGTCCTAGAAACGGGATTGACATAGCCGGAACGGATCTGCTCTCTTTAAGGGAGTTGGGGGGGGGAGTTTTAATTCTAAAAAAATAGACAAAATTAGGTGTTTTAACTTATGAAATAGCGATCGTACCTTAATGAAATTTCATATTTAGAAGGACCTCGAAACCCAGATCTCCCGTTTTAAATTCCTACCAGATCCAGTGTCATTAGGGGGGGGGGGGGCGGAAATATTGGAAAACGCTTGAAGCGGAGAGATCAGGATGAAACTTGGTGAAAAGAATAAGCACACGTCCAAGACAGGTGACTGACATAACCGGCTCGGATCTGCTCTCTTTCGTGGAGTTGGGGGGGGGGGAGAGTAATTCGGTAAAATGATAAAAAATGAGGTATTTGTAACTTGCGAACGGGTGTTCAGATCTTAATGAAATGTGATATCTAGAAGGATCTTGTGTTTTGAAACTCTCATTTTCAATCCCGACCAGATCCGATGACATTGAAGGGAGCTAAAGGGGGAAACCGGAATTCTTGGAAAACGTGAAAATCGAGGTATCTTACAAATGGGTGATCGGATCTTAATGAAACTTAATATGCAGAAGAGTCTTATGTCTCAGATAATCCATTTTCAATTAGAATTGGATCCAAGGACATAGAGGGCTGGAGGGAAAAACAGAAACCTTGGAAACCGGAAATCTTGGAAAACGCTTAGAGTGGAGAGATCGGGATGAAAGTTGATGGGAAGAATAAGCACAAGCTTTAAATACGAGATTGACATTATTGGTATGGATCCGTTCTCTTTGGGGGAGCTGGAAGTTGTTAATTTGGAAAAATGAGAAAAATTGAAGTGTTTTTAACTTAAGAATGGGTGACTGGATCTTAATAAAATCTGATAATTAGAAAAAACTCGTGATCTCGTGACTCAGAGCTCTTGTTTTAAATCCCGACCGGCATTAATCCTTTGATTTTCCTTCTAAAGCAAGTTATTGATTCTTAGAATTTTGCTAGAGCTCATATCACATGAGCTCTTGGCTCCTCTTGACCTCGTCACAAGTGCCATATGAGCTCTTAGCTCTTGTTTTTGACGAATAGTATATAAATATAAGTAGATTCAAAAATTTATTAAATACCCCTAAGGGGTTTCCTTCCTCCCTTACCTGTATTTATGACCCCAGGGCAAGGTTGCCCAGTGTTTGTTATGTACCTTCAGGAACATATGACTTTAAATGACATTAATTTAATAGTATATGCATTACTCCGTAAAGCAAAGTATATGATTACCCCGGTTCCAAACCAGGGTAATCAGTCATTTATGAACGAGCCTATAAATCGTCAACCTTATGAGATGTTGGGGGAAAACCAAAATATTCTAAAATACGGCACTATTGGGAATAAAATGAGATCCCGTGGAACTAAAATGGACGAATATCCTACAACTTTAGATAAAAAAATAATGTTCGTATATTTTATAGACCTACAATCGGCGTTTCTTTACTTTTAAGAGCCAATATTGTTTAAAATAATGTGTTTTAAAGAATAACGTTCTTTAAAAAATAATAATATTCATACCTTTTATAGGCCTAATATCGTTGTTTCTTTACTTTTAAAGGCCAATAATGTTTAAAATAATGTGTCTCTAAGAATATTGTTCTTTTTAAAAATAACGTTCATACATTTTATAGGTCTACAATCGGTGTTTCTTTACTTTTAAAGGCCAATAATGTTTAAAATGATGTGTTTTTAAGAATAATGTTCTTTTTAAAAATAATGTTCATACATTTTATAGGCCTACAATCGGTGTTTCTTTACTTTTAAAGGTCAATAATGTTATCTGCTTTGTAACAGCTTTGTAACCTAACAAATTCCCATTCGTATGAGGTGTTCAAAATTATAATGCCTCAAGGTGTTGTTGCCAATTATACATGTTTTCAACTTCCTTTTAAATCTGGTCGTAATGCTAAGGAGATGTCAACATTCTTAATGATATTCTGGCAAATCCCTTAATGAGTGCTTAAGCCAATGAGAAAGGAGAAAATCTTGAATACTAAGAATTATTGCTAAAAATCATCTCTCATAACTACAAACTTAAGAATCTTCGGGATTATTAATCAGTATAAGATCTACAAAACGACACAAAAATCAAGGCTGTATGATTAGTACAGCCCTTTTAAATAGTAAAGGAGAAATATCTTAAATGGCAAATTTTAAAGGAAACTGATGATAATAAAAAAAAATTCACGGCCAAAAATTTTGAAATCTTGTGGCAAATCGAGAGGCTACTTTACAATTCTCTACATCTTCTAAAAGTAATTTTATTACTACTTTTAAAAATTTGAGGTGTCCCCACTAATTAATTTTTTATGAAGCTCTAAAGAATAAAAATGCAAATTTGTTTGGCCTATTCATGTTAAAGCTTTCAATGAAGCCACAATAATTTTTTCATCAAAGAATCTGCTCGTGTCTGCAGTTAATATGCATTTCCCTGCTATAGGAAAATAGCATTGGCTTCAAACCTCGGAGATTGACCTTAAAAGAAAGTGGTATTTTTAACTTACAAAGGAGTGATCGGATCTTAATGAAATTTGATATTTAGAAGGATATTGTGTCTCAGAGCTCTTATGTTAAATCCCGACCGGATCCGGTGAAGGAAAAGTTGGGGGGCGGAACCTAAAATCTTGGAAAACACTTAGAATGGAGGGATCGGCATGAAACTTGGTGGGAAAAATAAGCACAAGTCCTAGATACGGGATTGACATAACCGGACCGGATCCGCTCTCTTTGGTGGAGTTTGGGGGGGGGGGAGTAATTCGGAAAAATTAGAAAAAATGGGGTATTTGTAACTTACAAACGGGTGATATTAAATTTGATATTTAGAAGGATCTTGTGCTTTAGAACTCTCATTTTAAATCTCGACCAGATCTGGTGACATCGAAGGGAGTTGGAGGGGGAAACCGAAATTCTTGGAAAACGTGAAAATCGAGATATCTTACGAATGAGTGATCGGATCTTAATGAAACTTGATATATAGAAGAATTTATGTCTCAGATGCTCTATTTTCAATTCGAATCGGATCCGGGGACATAGAGGGTTGGAGGGGGAAACAGAAATCTTGGAAACCGGAAATCTTGGAAAACCCTTAGAGTGGAGAGATCGGGATGAAACTTGATGGGAAGAATAAGCACAAGTTATAGATACGAGATTGACATAATTGGTATGGATCCGTTCTCTTCGAGGGAGCTGGGGGTTGTTAATTTGGAAAAATCAGAAAAAATTGAGGTATTTTTAACTTCAGAACGGGTGACCGGATCTTAATGAAATTTGATATTTAGAAGGAACTCATGTCTCAGAGCTCTTATTTCCAATCTCGACCAGATCTTTTGACATTGGGGGGAGTTGGAGGGGAAACCGGAAATCTTGAAAAACGCTTATAAATGTCGTAGATACGTGATTGACGTAACCGGACTGGATCTGCTCTCTTTGTCGGAGTTAGGTGGTGGGGTTCAGTGCTTTGGCGAGTTTGGTGCTTCTGGACGTGCTAGACGATCAAAATTGGTAGGCGTGTCAGGGAGCTGCACAAATTGACCTGATAAAGTCGCGATTCGACCATCTGGGGGGCTGAAGGGGGAGGGAAACTTAGAAAAATTGAGGTATTTTTAACTTACGAGTGGGTGATCGGATCTTAATGAATTTTGATATTTACAAGGACTTCGTGACTCAGAGCTCTTATTTTGAATCCCGACCGGCATTAAGCCTCTGATTTTCCTTTTAAAGCAATCCATTGATTCTTAGAATTCTGCTAGAGCTCATACCGTATGAGTTCTTTGCTCTTTGCTCTTTCGGCCTCGTCACAAGTGCCATATGAGCTCTTAGCTCTTGTTAAGCTGAAGAACTGACAAAACTTTGCAAATATTCCTACAATTAACCCATAATAAAACTGTCATTGAAAAATGAACAGAAAACAGTTGAAAAACTGAACTTTCACAAAGAGGAAGAAAGAGCCATATTAAAGCCTAAGAGGAGGAGAAATAAAGTCACATAATACGTCAAAATTTTAAAGGAATGGACATCACCGTGAATAATTAAATGAAAATGAATAATCAGGTGGAACTTCAAATAAACAGAAATTACCTTAAGTCAGAGTGGTGGGACTCCTGTCCCCTTAAACCCTCTAAAGGCCAGGACATCATTTGCGAAATAAACATTTTAAACCGTAAAACGAAATATTCATTTTAAACTGTTTTCTCTTTTATCATTCTAACATTAAAAAATCGGTAATTGCACAGGTCTCTAGGAATTAATACCATTATCAAACATTTCGTGGTAACGAACTGTAAGTAAGGACGGACGTGGTTTAATAGTAACCGAAACTCTACAAAAACAGAATTTTGATACCAATAGATATATCCCAATAACAAGTACTATATGTGAATAATGGGTAAATTTTGTAACTTATATTTTTTCCAGGGACTGTGAGGGGTCATGTTATCTTAAAGGCATTGATTTCGGTCCTTTCAACTGAAGAAAAGCACTCTTCAAATTGTGATCGAACAGTTTGAGGAAAAAGGGACATGGAGCGGGGCTAGTTGTCCTCCAGTCTTATTGGTCACTTAAAAAGGGTACAAGAACTTTTAATTTCCGTTCGAATGAATGCCTCTCCCAATTTTCTGGGACCATTGGTTCGATGTTATCAATTCTGGGAAACAAAACAAAAAGAAAACCAATAAACAGGCATCTGTGATCTTTCTTCTGGCAAACAATACAAAATTATACATTTTTGCAGATATGAGCTTGAAACCTCTACAGTAGGGTTCCCTGATGTGGTGAATCAGATGGTGCGATTTTCATTAAGATTCTTTGAATTTTAGAGGGTGTTTCTTTCCTTTTCCAAAAAGCAGGCAAACTTTCTCATGTTTGCAACCTAACACTAAGTTTAACGAATCTTAAACAATTGGAAAGATAATGAGCTGATTCTTTTAATGTATCTATTGATGTCAAAATTCTGTTTTTCAGTTTCGGTTACTATTGAGCCGCGTCGCTCCTAACTTACAATGCACTACCACGAACTGTTCGATCATCATTGTTTTAACTCCAGACTGAAATTTGTGGAAATGCTTGTTTTCTATCAAGTTTTCCTTGCCCTTAATTTCGACATTATTTTAAAAGAATCTTTTGTTTAACTATTATACTCAAGAACATAATGAGTACATTGTTCTAATCAGATAATCTACTAGTCCAACAAAATTAAATAGTTTTTCTGATCACTTATATTATCTCATGCCTGGTAGAGCAATTTTGTCCTTTAACCTCTTATTCATTAGACGTGAATTGTTATGTTTTGAATTGGATAAAAAGAAGATAGACCAATACAATTCATTTTTTTTATTGACTTCAGCAGTATTTAGTCAAATATCCTTATCTGCATAGGTGCCGACGAGTTTGACTTCATCAGTGGAAAGGGGCAATTGATGTTCTCTTGGTTGTGGGCCGAAAACACAAAAATATTGTATGACCACTGTTTCTTAGTTGGTGAGGGGTGGGGGGAGTTGTTATTTAGATCGGTTTCAGAGGAATTTTCATGACACGCTTCCCATTCTCCCTTCTTCAGGAAGCACTACCTATGCATTAGGAAACAGGGGGTGGGGTCCATGTGACAAAGGCAGACTCCCTAACATAACTTTATTAGCAATTCGGGTACTTACTGTTGTAGCGACCACACTTTGCAGCCACTTATAGCGATTAACCGGTTTTCTGTGTCAACTCGGAGATAATCAGCATAGCCAAAGCGAGATAAAATATTTTCATCATATTTTGGTATGTTTCATTAGCATTAATTTAACTTCAGTTCTTTGGTGTGGTCGCTATAACACGTAAGTACTGTAACTCGTAAAGAAGAAGATAACCACAAGATTCTCTAATTAGTATGGGACGAACTTGCAAAAAAAAATATCTATTTATCAAAATTTGTAGTATAAAAAGTAGTAGCGATTGGTATAGAAGGTAGGGGATATCCCCCAAAATTTCAAAATTTCAGATTGGGTCAATCTTTGTTGCAAAATATTTTTGTGCGCAGTAAAACAAATTTTTAGGCCCCATAGAAGGCTAAAATAACGCGAACCCAAACTTTTGAGATAGCCCATCGGTTTATAATTGTGAAAAAGTTGCTTTAAAGATCCTAGTTTAAAACCAACAACTTATTGGCAAATTTGCTGATAAACATTAATGTAGCCAGTACAAAATAACGATCAATGCGGACTGTTTAGATACTAATACTAATGGTTCTACCTTATTGTATACTATTACAAAATATGACCAAAAACTAGGATTCGTGCTCAAGCCCCCATCCACACCCCAAACCTCCAACTTTGTATAGATAAACATGTTTAACCACTTTTTACTTGAGACCAATGAGGGATCAATTACAGAATGCTCAAAATTTTTTCTATTTTACGAGTTATTAATGAAGCTGTTCTAGGGAGTCTCCCTTTGTTACCTGCACCCCCTTCCCATGCTAATGCATAGGTACAGTTTCCTGAAGATACGGGGGTTGGGAGGTGTATTGTGAAAATACCTCTGAAACTCACCTCACTGACAACTCCCCCTACCCCCTCCCCAGCCAAGAAATAGTGGCCATACAACTTTTTTGTCTTTTTTGGCCTGCAGCATAGGAAAAATTACCTGCCTCCTCTCCACTCAAAAAGTCAAACTTGTTGTCACCTATGCAGGTAAGGAATTTTGATTGATTAATGCTGAAGTCAATCAAAGCTTTTAAGTTTATTGGTTAATTTTCTTTTATCCAATCAAAATCATAACAAGTTACGTGTAGTGAATGAGAGGTCAAAGGATGTAATTGCTCTACTAGGCATAAGATAATATATGTGATCAGAAAAGCATTTTTGTTTTGTTGGACTTGTAGATTATCTGATTAGAACAATTTACTCATTATGTTTTTGAGTACAATAATTAAACAAAAGATTATTTCTAAACATTGTCAAAATTTTGGGTGATGAAAACTTGTTAGTGTAGGATTTCCACAAATTTCAATTGTAGTTAGAACAGTTATGATCTTTATGAAGAAACTGATTATCACAAATTGTTTTGAGTTGTATTACTAAATGAATAATCTTGCAAAAAGTATATAATCTATTTTTATATCTAATTAAATAATTTGTGTTAACAGTTAAACTCCTTACATTGGTTTTAGAAGTTGGCTAAAATTAGTAATTTGTGGAATTTACTTGACTCGCTATCTTCAATTTTATGAAGACTAAACATGTCGAAAAATGTGGTTAAGATTGTAAAAATTTGGACAGTCAAAGGGGATTTTGGCCCAAAGGACTCTACCTCCTTTAAGTATGTGTGTTCCAAGTATATGACAATAAACTCTCCCTAAATTGTCCAACATCCCTACTTTTGGGCCATAAATGTATAAGCCTTTTTTTAATGCGACAACCTTGATCTTATGTTTTTTTTTCTCCTTACCAAATCTTGTCCAATTAATTGTTAAGGAATGCCAGTAGAAGGCTCATCAAATTGTAAATTTTGTAATTTAGCTGCATTTTAAGTGGTGAAATCGATCGGAGCGTACCTAGGCATCTTTTTTTTGTGCCCTGATAATCCCATTCGGGGTTGGATCAAATTTTCAAAGTACAACTTAAGATCGGAAGTTATTGAAGAGTCTATAAAACATGATTCAGAGAGTCGCAAAGAAAAATTAGCCCCCAAATTCAAGGCTGCCAAGATTTGCAAATTCCCATTTCGAAGAAGAGATTTCGTAGACAGTTTGTGTGTTGTATCCAGAGGTGCCACAAGATCTCGAAAATCCCTAGTAGAGGCGGAAACTAATTGAAGCTTTCTATGATCCCTAAAATTGAATTTATGGCCCTAAAGTCCATTTTTAGGACTTCGTATTCTTTGATGTACTATGAGTAAACAGTTTTGGCTCTTCCATTTTTTTTTCAAATTTGGACTTTTGAAGTTTGTTTCAGCTATCTAAGACAGTGTATGTTGTCATAGGCTATAGCGGTAACCTAATAAAGAGCAAGCTATATCCCATAGTAACCGAAATTTCAACAGTGGATTTCAACGAAACAGTCTTATAAAATGAATTTCCAAAGGAGATGTTAAAAGCTCTTTTTAATCGAGGGGGGACTGAAATTTAACACCCAGCCAAAGAAACAGGGCACTGTCGTCAAAAACTCTCAAAAATATCTCTTAATGTGACCAAAATTTACCTCTAACGAGATTATGCGAAATACGAAGAAAAATATTATTCAAATATGTACTTGTCAACCAGTGCTGCAACAAGTACTCCAAATTTTTACTTAAGTATCAAGTATTAAGTACTCATTATTTTTTTTACTTAAATATCAAGTAATAAGTACTTTCCAAATTCTTACTTAAGTATCAAATATCAAGTACTTGCCAAAATTGTACTTAAGTAATACTTCAAGTACTACATCAAGTATTTATTCTATGTATATGGCTTCTTAGCCCCTTCCCTTGCCTATAAAATGTCCCCTGTCATTCCTCTCTTGGAAACCTTAATCAAGAACCAGAATTTCTGTTTTATTGTTTTTAACGTTTCCCTTATTCGGCTGGTACACACCCAATGAAGTCCAAGAAAATAATGTGAACCAATTTTCAACACATCGGCTTGAAAGGAAAAGACTATCAAAATAATTAAGTGCAGCCAAAAAACTCTTGATTGGATTAGACATATCACATGACAGGATTAACACAGTGTACGTAGAGTTGAACTTCTGGCGATTAGCATTCAATCAAATCTGGCACGTTTAAAAAAATACAGGGTTACTCTGAAACATGTGGGAGTGATGGAAAAATATTGAAAATATTGTTTTCCATTGTTTGGCTGGTACATACCCAACGAAGTCCAAAAAATAATCTGAACCAATTTTCGACACAACGGCTTGAAAGGAAAAGACTATCAAAATAATTAAGTGCAGTCAAAAAACTCTTGATTGGATCAGACAGATCACATGACAGGATTAACACAGTACGTAGAGTTGAACTTCTGGCGATTAGCATTCAATCAAATCTGGCACGTTTAAAAAAAATACAGGGTTATTCTGAAACATGTGGGAATGATGGAAAAAATATTGAAAGTATTGTTTTCCATTGTTTGGCTGGTACATACCCAACGAAGTCCAAAAAATAATCTGAACCAATTTTCAACACAACGGCTTGAAAGGAAAAGACTATCAAAATAATTAAGTGCAGTCAAAAAACTCTTAATTGGATTAGACATATCACATGACAGGATTAACACAGTGTGTGTAGAGTTGAACTTCTGGCGATTAGCATTCAATCAAATCTGGCACGTTTAAAAAATACAGGGTTATTCTGAAACATGTGGGAATGATGGAAAAAATATTGAAAGTATTGTTTTCCATTGTTTGGCTGGTACATACCCAACGAAGTCCAAAAAATAATCTGAACCAATTTTCAACACAACGGCTTGAAAGGAAAAGACTTTCAAAACAATTAAGTGCAGTCAAAAAACTCCTGATTTGATCAGACAGATCACATGACAGGATTAACACAGTGCACGTAGAGTTGAACTTCTGGTGATTAGTGTTCCGTCAAATCTGACACATTTGAAAAAATACACGGTTATTCTGAAACATGTGGGAATGATAAAAAAAATATTGAAAATATTTTTTTCCCTTGTTTGGCTGGTAGACACCCAACCAAGTCCAAAAAATAATCCGAACCAATTTTCAACACAAAGGCTTGAAAGAAAAAGACTATCAAAACAATTAAGTGCAGTCAAAAAACC
This sequence comes from Artemia franciscana, assembly GCF_032884065.1. Lineage (NCBI taxonomy): Eukaryota > Metazoa > Arthropoda > Branchiopoda > Anostraca > Artemiidae > Artemia > Artemia franciscana. The sequence goes on along the minus strand of NC_088865.1, from coordinate 16,172,810 downwards.
TCTGATTGCATCAGACAGATCACATGACAGGATTAATACAGTGCACGTCGAGTTGAACTTCTGGCGAATAGTTTTCAGTCAAATCTGGCATGTTTTAAAAAATACAGGGTTATTCTGAAACATGTCGGAATGGTGGAAAAAATATTGAAATAGAAAAATAAACTTTGGATTGGCTTTAAAACAAATAAAAGGTAATAAAGTAGTTCATTCTCTGATTCAATAAATAAAAACCTTAGCAACAAAACAAACTCAAATTTAAAAGTAAGGAGCCAAGTGAGTCAGTTGCAGACTTTTCTAACAAGAGAAATTAAAGCTCAATAATCAAAAATCAATTGATGGCATGTCTCGCCCTCGGCACCTTTACAAGGAAACTGCCTCAAGTTTTCAAGTTAAATTTCAGACACGCTATGAGAATGTATGGCATCTATATCATTTGGCTGGTTTTCACTCAAGCAAGCCGCATGGTGTGTAGTTAATTCAGATGGTTGGTAAAACTCTCTACAAACATATATTATAAAATCACAAGCCTGCAGCAAGTCCGCTGATCCAGACGCATTCCATACAGCTGGTCAAACTGCAGAATGAATGAATGAATCAATGAATGCACTTTTTTATCCGTAAAAGTATAAAAAACACAAAGTACGGAGTATTATAAATAAACTAAAACAATGAACAGCAAGATGACTACAATCACCACCTTTTTAATATTATTAACAAAATCTTTCAATCAACATAGTTACTATTAAGAGCAAACCAAAAACCAGCAGAAATTAGATGAACCTTTTAGACATCAAGAAAAACTTAAAATAAATGGAAATTCGAACGAATGAAAATGAAGAAATGAAAACTTAAAAGAACAGAATAAAAATGAGAAGTGAAGTCCAACTGAAAGCAAACACAATTTCCACAAATAACCACTTTACTTCAAAATCCCTTTAATGGCAAAGTCCCTTCCATTTGCAATCCACTGAAAACTAAATATATTTGGGACCTAAAACTTAGTTTCAGAGAGCATTGAGAAAGGAAAAAGCACTGAATATAATCAAAAATGACACTTGCCTGGATGAGAAAGACAAATAGAAGAGAAATTTCGCTCTGATGTCTCAATTTCAATAGTATCCCCCTCAATAGTTTTAAAGAAACCCATAGCCGCTACTCTTTTCTTCATTAATGGTTCAAGATCACAAAGAGGTTTAACAGCGATTCACTCAAGAGACAGGTGTTATAAATTTTCTTCAAAACACAGGTCCTTGTTACGTAATAGAGAATTTTCCTAAAAGATACATGTGTTTGTTACCTAATAGAGATTGTTTTTTCTTTGATTGTTCAAAAACCATGGAGTGTAGGGAAAAAACCGTCAGGGCCCGCCAAATCATGTTTTCTTTGGCTGTTACGTAATAGGACTCGTTAGAGCCTGATAGTCAAGATACAAACATACGCGTTAGATACTAGTTCCTTTGATTATTTAAAAACACGCGAGGCCTAGGAAAAAACTTCAGGACCCCGCCGAATCATTATTTCTCTGGTTATTGCATCATAGGGAGTGTTTTCTCCCTATGAGAAGGTATTCTCCCTATGAGGGCATCTTTATTTAATTTTCATCGAAATTCATCTCCATATGCAAGTTACAGTGAATTAAATAAAAATTTGAATTTTTTGTAACACTCAAAGCCCCATCGCCCTAATTAAGCTCAATTTTAAATCCAAATAGTTCAATTTCAGTACAAATCTGACTGGTGGTTCTCTTGCTATACTTGAATGCACAGACAGGCGGACAGACAGACAGATCTCAAAAACCTATCTTGATGGATATTTTCCACTATCCAAATAGGTGATGATACCTGGATGATGATATGCCATTGTTTTCCTTTTTTGGATCCAATTAGCCAACATGGCTACCTAAGACGTTGCAAAATCCGTCTGTCTGTCTGTCCGTCCGTGTACTCACGCATAGGGGGAGAAACTCTGGTTGGATTTGGATGAAAATTTTGATGGCCAGATTTGATGCCAAGGATCATAAGACATATCAAGTTGAAAGATGAAGATCCTAGCTCAAATAAAACAGGGGGGAGAGGGCTTTACCTGCTAAAAACAGTTTTTCGTTTAATTTAGAGTAACTTGCAACTGGAGTGATGGATCTGAATGAAAATTGAACCAAAGAGGCCTAAGACCATGACACATATCAAGTTTTGAGATAAAGATCCTAGCTCAAATTTAACAAGGGGGAGTGGGTTTTAATTCCTGAAAAATTTAAGTTTTCTGTTTAATTTAGTATAACTTACAAATGGAGTAATGGATCTGAATGAAAACTAGACCAAAGATGCCTAATATCAGGGCTCATATCAAGTTCTGGTACCACAAAGCTTATATCAAATAGGGCGAGGGGGAGAGGGTTTCAGTCTTGAGAAAGTCTTAAGAAAGTTGAGTTTTCCTTTAATTTAGTAGGGCCTATAGCTTATGAATGGAGTGACAAATCTGAAGTCAGATTCGTCTCAATACCTGAATTTGCTGGAAGGAATTTGACAAAATACCACTGCATTATATCCAGCTAGAATTGCCTAGACTTGTTTATTGCAGACAACATTTAGATGGGCAAAGATTCATAGCTTCAGTAGTTTTATCAATAGTATGGTCCTGAAGATGATGAAAAGGTAGAAATCTGGTTTAGTTGATGAGATGACAAAACTTAAACACTAATGTCAGAAATATAAGCCCAAATTGACTACAGTATGCAACATTTAGTACAAAACAACGGATTTTAGCTCACTGTCGACCAGTGAACTGTGAAATAATTTCAATTTTCTTTGTTATATAACTTTTAAACAAAAATTAAACCAAGTGTTAATCATACTATAATTTTTTCATAAAAAACAAATACATTATTTCATATCCAAAAATTGGGCATGGAGCTATATCTGTGTTTACTCTAAATCTAAAGGGTGATGTTATCTTGTACATTGCCAAAGCACGGACAAACAAAAGCTATATCTGAGTTTGCTCTAAATCTAAAGGTGAAGTTTTCTTGTACATTGCCGAAGCACACACACACACAAAATATTTCCTGTTAAATGTAAAGTATTTGAAAAACAAGTACATTAAAAGTATCTTAAGTAATAAGTATTTCGTAATCTTACTTAAGTATCAAGTAATAAGTACACCCTAGAGTTTTTACTTAAGTACAAGTACAAGTAATGAAAAATTTTTCTTAAGTAGTACTTCAAGTAAAAGTACTTCAAGTAAGTGACAGCACTGTTGTCAACCAGGAATGCAAGTCGTGGCTTAAAGAAAGTTGGTATTTTCATTAAAACCTCTCAAATAGCCGAATGCAAAAATGTGTCTCTTTTTTCTTGTTTGCATGTTTCAAATAATTTCTATGAATTGGTCTTGATTTTAGAGATTTTCCTGGTTTGTACAGTTTGGTCCTTAGTGCTGCGAGTTTGCCTTGATTTCTATGCATTGGTCTTTATCTCTAAGGATTGATCTGGATCTTTAAATGTTGCGGGAATAAGGAAAAGGCTTATTCAAAAAATATATTAAATTATATGTCCTTTTTAACATTAAAGGGGGAACTTATTAAAAAATCCTAAAGTTGGTGGAATTGGAACTGTGGATTGTATCCCCCAATCTCCCCCACAAAAAATTCTGTGTCTTTTAGATTTCTGGTTCCAGGATGAATGTTCAATACGCAATCAAATATCTAAAGCCAGTGCTATGTAACACCTCACTGATTCAATACCTAACTTAACCTGTCAAGGTCGCGTTAGAAAATTAATAACATTGTAAGAAGCAGGTGTACGTCAAATGTAGCAAATTTTCAGTAATCAATTTTCTCACTCGTATGTCAATTATTCTGGACTTCATAGATTTCATAGATATGGACTTCATAGATATTTGATTCATAGATTTTTCGAAACTTTTTCATTAGAAAGTAATCCGCGAATAAAAATATTAGAATAGCTTTCTTGATCTAGCTCCTAAAGGGGACGAAAATCCCTAAAGGATACAAAAATCTTTGGATTGTAAAGGTACCCTGTGAAAGAACGGCTTGAACAAAAATGAAGTCTCGAAAAAAGCCTTGAAAGAAAAATGAAATCCTGAAGAAAAAATCTCTTAAAGTATTACGTAACACTCACATTTGCATCGTCATTACGTAACACCCTACGTTTGTGCCCTCCTTAACGGAACCGAAAGAAACAAGTCACGCGAGAATGCGTCATCTTTAACACAGATAAACATTTCTTATTACGTAAGAACTAAAGAAATTCTGAAGAAAAACATATTGAAGGAAAATGTCTTAAAAAACGTCTTGAAATGTCTTGAAACGTTTTGAAAAACGTATAGAAGAAATTTTTTTTAAAAAAACGTCTTGAAATGTCTTCAAACGTCTTGAAGAAAAATATCTTAAAAATCCCTCTTGAACTGCGTTGAAGCGTTTTGAAAAATGTCGAAGAAAAATGTCTTAAAAACTTCTTGAAGGAAACTGACTTAAAACGTCTTGAAAATGTCTTGAAACGTCTTGAAAATGTCCTGAAGAAAACACTCCCTATGATGCAATAACCAAAGAAATAATGATTCGGCGGGGTCCTGAAGTTTTTTCCTAGGCCTCGCGTGTTTTTAAATAATCAAAGAAACTAGTATCTAGCGCGTACGTTTGTATCTTGACTATCAGGCTCTAACGAGTCCTATTACGTAACAGCCAAAGAAAACATGATTTGGCGGGCCCTGAAGGTTTTTTCCCTACACTCCATGGTTTTTGAACAATCAAAGAAAAAACACTCTCTATTAGGTAACAAACACCTGTATCTTTTAGGAAAATTCTCTATTACGTAACAAGGACCTGTGTTTTGAAGAAAATTTATAACACCTGTCTCTTGAGTGAATCGCTGTTAAACCTCTTTGTGATCTTGAACCATTAATGAAGAAAAGAGTAGCGGCTATGGGTCTCTTTAAAACTATTAAGGGGGATACTATTGAAATTGAGACATCAGTGCGAAATTTCTCTTCTATTTGTCTTTCTCATCCAGGCAAGTGTCATTTTTGGTTACATTCAGTGCTTTTTCCTTCCTCAATGCTCTCTGAAACTAAGTTTTAGGTCCCAAATGGTCCCTAGAGAAGTTCGCATTTCTAATGAAAATAGCCCTTAATTCGCATTTTCGGCCTTGTGAACTGGTGATAGCCTGTATATTTTGTCGAAATTAACATCATCTATGGATTTTTCTTCTGTATAACTAGAGGGTTTAAAGAGGAGAAAAAAGTTGAAAATATATTTAGTTTTCAGTGGATTGCAAATGGAAGGGACTTGCCATTAAAGGAATTTTGAAGTAAAGTGGTTATTTGTGGAAATTTGTGTTTGCTTTCAGTTGGACTTCACTTTTCATTTTTATTCTTTTCTTATAAGTTTTCATTTCTTCATTTTCATTCTTTCGAATTTCCATTTATTTTAAGTTCGTCTTGATATCTAAAAAGTTCATCTAATATCTGCTGGTTTTTGGTTTGCTCTTAATAGTAACTATGTTGGTTGAAAGATTTTGTTAATAATACTAAAAAGGTGTTGATTGTAGTCATGATGGGGGTAGTTGTGGTACCAGCCATGGGATGTTGCTTATAATAACTAGTACCCAATATTGTTTTTAAAAAATTGAAACAGTAGCGTACATATCTTGAACAGGCAGGAGCACAAAATTTGACGTTTCCTATGGGGAAGCTTTGTGTTGTCACCCCTGCTTTTCCGTGGTCAAGCCTATGGATTGGTTTTACCCTTTTACTTTGCCTGGAAATAGTCATGACCTTATAAATCTTCTGAAATTCGCTCTACTATTAGCTATATCACACCATTTTCCTTCCGTGAAACGATTAGACAGAAGGAAATATGGCAGTCAGGCAATGTGACAAAACAACAGTTCTGTTTAATTTCAAATCTGGTAATTGTTTTTGAACACATTGCAATGTTTTCAGATGTCAGCCTTTATCTGCAATCTAATTCAAATTGCTTCCTCTTAAACAACACAGGATCTGTGACGGATTGACCAGTGAAATTGAATAGCTTTCTTCTTCTGTATGTGTGAGCCTATGTGTGCCTGTCTCCCCTATGTGCGTTTTTAAAGTTCTTTGCCCCCCCTCCCCACGAAAAAGAATTCTAGCTACGACCATGGTTTGTTTTTGTCTATTTTTTTTTTTTCAAAGAGCTTTGAAAATGACGAAGGTTAAATTTGTACTGGTCATTTATTTTTACTATCGTTTTTTTTCTAGGCTCAGGAGTAACAATGCCGTATTGGGATTTTATGGGGAGTACAGTTATCACTAATAGCTATATTAGACTGACTCCTGACCTACAAAGCAAAAGCGGTGCTATCTGGAACTCAGTTGTAAGTCTTCTTAATTTTTTGGTATTAAATTATAATGATAATAACAAAAAAAAATTCTTATGAAAGTAAAAGTACTCATGTTTAAGATATGCAGAGATTAAATAGTGATTCGGTAATTAAATGGCAATCCTAAAACCGAATAAGCAAAAGTTGATCTAAATATTGAGGAACTGTCACGTTCTAAGCCCTGGGCTAGTATTTAATATAGGGCCTTATGTTCTGAGCTATCGATGGTAGGATTTAACTCATGTTTTCCAGAATATCATTGGTTTGTTTAGATAATCAAGTTAAATTGGTTTTACGAGAGCAATTCTTGTTTTTTTCTATAACATATGCATTAAATATTAACATGAAGATTAGTGGTAGAGGCAGTGGTAGCCCTCTGATACGTTTATATTAATAATTTTTAGTGCCTTTAATGTTAGCATCTATGTGATTTCTATACGTTTCAAGTTTCATAATTACTCGTTAATTTCATGAGACAAAACTTGTTTTCAACTTAAATTTAGGAAAATTTTGTTTTTAAAATGTTAAATTCAAATTAAATATGGCTAATATAGTTTGTAGATTGTAGACTGATAAAAAAATATATGTATTGAACTGGACCTACTGTTCCCAATGTAAAGCAACAGTAAAAAAAGAGACAAAAAGACAAATTGAGTTAATGTTTTTATTTGTATAGTTGACTTCTGTTTTACTTAGCCTCGTGATTTCACTTGGTAGTAATTGATGTTTTCTTTTTATCAAATATAAACAAGTTTTTTCTCTCATTAGGCTTCCATAAATCTTCGCTTAAACCTTTAGCTGAGATCCAAATATTGATAAATAAAAATTAAGCTGATTTGAATTGTTCTAGTATGTAGTACCTCACTTTCAGTGGCAATATTACTTTGTAGTACCAGTTAAACCCATGTTAAAGCACCGAAGATATCAGGTTCATGTTAAATCTTGTCAGTGTTATCATAATAGGTTCAATTTGTATACATATCTCTTTAAAAATTTGGGTATTAAAAAAACAGAGCAACTAAATTACATAAGCAACTAAACAGATTAAACTTTTGTTTCTAGGTTACCAGTGTTATTTTAAAGTTTACCATTTTCACCTATATAATATGATCGTCAAAGCAGCAAAATACACATGGTTTCAAACCATAAACAGCTGAAGGTTCAAAAACGTAATACCAAATACTTAATTAACGAAATTGAATTATTATTCCAAGTTCCTAATATGCTTTTAGTCTTCAAAAATTTACCCAACCAATTCTGTATTTAAATACAAACATACATTTCGCATGATAACACAACGCACGTGAGTGAGCCATTTTCATAGGAACTTATTAGGAATCGCTGAGCAAGAACTTCGAGTATTTGCGGGAAAATAGCCAAGTTTTCCAATTATCCAAAATGCCTTCACTGAGACATTAAAGAAGCCATAAATGCCAAGGAAATTTCGCCTTTAGATAGTAGTAAGTCTGCCTACTAATGGTCAACATTGGTTCTTACGTGTTATAGCGACCACGCCAAAGAAGTGAGGTTAGGTTAATCCTAATGTGTATTCCAAAATCTGATGAAAATATTATACTTTAGTAACAAATTTATGGAAAATATAGAATGAAACTATTGAAAGCAGGCCGCCGAGAACGAATTATATTAAATACCTAACTATTTGTATATATTGAATATTCAATTAAAATATACCTGCGAATTAGTTTCTCTCGCTCAAGCTAAGGTGATTATCTCCGAATGGACCACAGAAAACCGGTTTCATTACAGATCAAAAACGAAGTTTGTCGCTATAACACATAAGTTCCTCAACATTCTTTCTTTAGATTATGAAGAGTTAGAAAGAAAAACGTAATACGTAGGTTTACATACATTGACCCACAACAAGACAAGCTTCTTCGGCCGAATAACCGTTTCAGGTTTCATTAAAAAAATTTTTAGTACGAATAAAATGATTGATTGAATAGAATGCTTGATTGTTATAAATACCCTTTCAAAAATTTTAATTTTCTGTTTAAAATAGACAGTATTTGAATTATTGTTTAAAATTAGACAGTGATTTCATTTTAAAATATAAGAATATGAATTACGTTGAAAGAAGGTGAAAAATAACATCTAAATTAATGTTTAGGTATTATTATTTTAGCATTACCTCTATATTATTACCTAAATAAAAAATTCGAAGAGATTGAGTAGCATGATGAAGAATAATTATCCGGTTAGTTTCTGGCATATTTTATTGGGATAGAATCGGTTTTATTTGCACAATCTCTCGTAGTCATATAACTAAATGGCGCTTGTGTTTACAAAAAAAGGATTAAATCAAACGACAAAAAAATCAGAAGACAAATAGGATAAAATCAACAATTGTTATACTTTGATACAAAGAAAGGGATGAATGAGTTGGAAAAACGATTTGTACGTGAAGGAGGTGCTGCTAATCTGTCAATTTTCTTCGACCTAGTATTTCGATGTTTCATTAAAACTGGTGGTAGTATCGATCTGTATTTATCACTTCTGAGAAGATATTGGCCAAATTCAAGGATCAAACTGAGACGACGCTCTTGAAGAGAGGGAATTTGTAAAGTGGATAATGCTAACTTATATTCGGTAAAAGCATCGCACAATATTACTTTGACTGCTCTTTTTTGTATTGACTCAAGCTGGTCACTTAGGTAAATAGTGTTATTGACTTGTGGGTCCCATACGGGACATGCATACTCTAAAATTGGTCGAATGTAAGTGAGATAGGCTATCCTTAGTTGTGTCACTGAGAAACCAAATCGACGCATTAGTATAAGTGTCCGCATCGCACTATTTGCCTTTTTGATAATTGTATCGACATGAAGGCTGAAAGAGCAGTCGATGCTAAACTTGACACCAAGCACTACTGCCGAAGATTCACTAGGAGGAGGGCACAAAAGTCTTTTTTCAGGGGATTAAAGCGAAGGATTTTAGTCTTTCCTTCGTTGATTTGAAGGCTGTTCGCAGTACATTCATATTTAAAGTTGTTGATTATTTCGTTACAGAAATGGGGGACAGCCCCAGACTTCTCAACAATGTACTTGAGTAGGACTGACAAGTCGTCTACATACTTAAATCTTTCTTCATAGCCGGAAAGGATGAAATTTATCACTGCCAAAAACAGTAGACTAGCGAGCCTAGTACCTTGTGGGACTCCGCATCTAAGCTCGACCCATTCGGAGTCGGTATCTCCTGGGAAAAGACTAAACGCACTGATAGCGGGCTTGTAAAAAATTGATCACTAAAAGGAGAATATGTTTTTGCGCACCCATGGTGCGTAGATTTGTGATAGCAACGGAATGGCGAATAAGATCAAAAACCTTTCGGTAGTCTACGAGGATAAGGTCGACTATAGCACTTCCTCGGTCGAGCCACTCGACAATGAGATGGTACATCCGTACTAAATAAACAGTTGTGCTGCTGCCTCTTAAGCATCCATACTGATACGGGTCTAGATGTGCAGAGACCTGTGACATAAGTTTGCGGTAAATAAACGTTTCTGCAACTTTAGAAAGGTTCGGAGTTATTGATATATGCCGGAGTTGATCACAAGATTTTGGACACCTTACTTTTGGAATAACGTGGACATAAGCTCTTTTCCAAGCACTAGGGAATATTTGCTGACGGAAACATTGGTTGATTATAGAAGAGAGTGGCTTAGCAAGAAAAATGGCGAATTCGTGTAACAGCTTTACTGGAAGCTCACCTGGGTAGGACGCACAGTTCGCTTTCAGTCTTAGGAGTTCCTTATAAACAGTGAATTCAGAGACTTCACATACGTCCTCAATCTCTGCACCAGCAATGATAGTATCAATTTCTGATTTGGTGATTGATGGAAATGCGGTACAAATGTCAGCAAAAAAAGAATTGACTTCATTAGCTGAGGTTAAGGTACCGTCCTCTTTGAGCAGCCTTAGATCTCTGAGTGTTGTCTTACCGGTAAGTCTTTTTAATGAGGAATGCCATTTGTTGGGGTTTATTGTGAGTAAGGGAGTAATTTATCCCTCGTATACTGCCTCTTGGCGCGCTTGTTCAGTTTAACAATATGATCACGCAACTTGGCTGAAGCTACGGTATCACCAGCGATATGAAGGCGACAACGGGTTTTTATTAAATTCTTTAGATCATTGGTTAGCCATGGTTTATCAGTGTCACTCACAGTAATGGCATTTCCGGGAAACAAGTCTGAAATTGCTCCTGAAGCAGAGTATTCAGCTTATTGACTTTGATATTAATATCCTGTTCAGAGGAAATGTCCTCAAACTGATAATTACCTATCCAGCGACCAAATGTAGATATCGAGTCCTCAGTAAGTGGTCGCACTGTATATTTGACTGGTTTCGGCTTTGGAATTGCCGAACTGGCTTCCCGGAAGATGATGAAGTGATCAGAATTCAGAAGGGGTCCTAGGGATCTCGGTGCGTAATAAAAGTCTGTCAAGTTTGTAAAAATCAAGTCAAGTGTGCTGCCACTTTGATGGGTAGGTATTGTAACGGCTTGTCGCAAATCTAAAATATTTGAAACCCATTGCCTATTAGTTTGATTGAAGTCTCCGGCAATAACAAAGCCAGGAGAGACATGCTTGCGGCGCATTTTGTCTACGAAAAACTGAATGTGTTCAATCAAATCTTTCCTGTTTTTAGCGCTTTCAGGATAATAGACTGAAGCAACAATTAAACATGAAAATCTTTATGATAAACGTGCAGGTTTGCATTCGGTCCATAATATTTTGTGGTCGGAGTCAATAGGCTCACTTAACAGCCTTGAGGGTAGGTCATTACGAACATAAAGTCCAACGCCTCCTCCTCGACGATTCAAGCCACGATCGTGACGCGTATTAAAGTAGCTTGCGTAACCTTTGATGCGCGCCGATTCGTCAAAAGTGTCCCAACATTCGCTTATTATTATTATTGAGGCATTGTTCTGCCTGGCAATAACTTCAAGTGCATCAGTTTTGTTGTTCAAAGATCTAGCGTTACACACAAGTATATTTGGCAACTTAAGTTTAGCTAAAGGTCGTTCTGGCTTAAGAACGGGGGGGGGGGCTATCCTGGATGGGGCACACGGGGGTTTCGTCAAATCCCTTCAGACTCGGTATTTTAGGTCTTCTGGATATCTTGATTTTCACCAGGTTTCGCTCAAACGCTTGTTTTGGTGAAGGACAATAGTCACGGCTTGTCACTAGTACCGAAATAGCACACCCCGTACGCCTTCTCCTTTCATTTTTCCCTGCCCGGCATCCACGTTTCTTTCCTGTCGGATTGTTTCCATTGGTGGACGATGCGGTACCTGTATCTTCTCGCAGTAAGTGCAATGCAGTTAGCGTAGTCAAGATAGATGGCGCCAAAAAGGTAGAATGGAAACGCAACTTTATTAAGTCAGTTTTTGGCACAGCGACGGCTTCAACAGGAGTGATTCTGGTACTCAAAAATAGAGCGAAAAAAACGGCATAAGTCAATATCATTCTCACCATGAATACAGTAAAGTGACATTATTCATACAGTAATTATTATTCATACAGTTTCATACAATTATTCATATAGTAAAGTGACCTACATATCTAACGAAGGAATAAAAAGCGTCAAAACGTAAATCAACACTAAGGCACAGGAACTTTCAGTCTACCTTGTCGTATATAATAGATGGTTAGGCGGAAAGTCGGTTATTTTCTTACACCCGTTTTGAAACGAGCCGATAATTCTGCCATCTTCCAACATGTATCAAAAACATTTTTTTGTTTTGTTTTGTTTTTTTAGTAGTGCACGAGTTTCGGAACCACAGAGGGGTACCAATAAAATACTTAGTATACCTTTAAAATAGGGGCCTAATTTGTTTTGTTTTTTCAGTTATAGAAAGGAGATTCCAAAATGGAATTATAAAAGCAGATGCAGTGCAAACAAGGAGCTTTTAAAGCTTTTGCTTTCTTCTCAAAAACGCCTCCCAAATTAGAATTTTTTTGTAAAGGCAATTACTACTTTCTAAAAACATGCTTTCTGGAAATTCAAGTTTAAGCCTGTGTATAGTATCAATTTAATTTCTTTAACTGCGTTTAATCAGTTTCCAAATCTTTTATTTAAATAATAGAATTTAAGATCATTTTCTAGATATTATGGACATTGATCTTATTTCTAGTGCTTAAATAATTTTTCTTTTTAACCTTCATTTATTTTAAGATTTGTACAATCTTTATGCTCGTTATATTAATTTCTTCTGACGCTTCTGACAGATAATATAAAAATTATGTAAGTACTTGAACAGTTCTAGATATTGTGGGGCTTAATTCTTCTGTGTCTCTTTTTGTATATTCTTTCGGTAATCTGCTCTTTGATTTAGCTTGAACTCCAAAATTTATGTGTTTATTGTACGAGGTCTGTACTCATGCTTCCAATCTGGAGTTAGGAATGGGGGGGGGGAGCTTACTATAGACAAGGTATTTTTCTATAGGAAAAAAAAATGGGGAAATGGGAAATAGGATGTTTTTTTTCTGAAATAACGGAGAACTGTACATTATGGATTAATTTAGATGCATTACTATAAGGAGCTGCCCCTCTCTTGGTAAATCTTTACACTCTACACAACCTGTAAAAGAGCCATAATTGTAATTTTATATTTCTAGCCATGTAAGGTACACAACTGGGAAGCACAGGTTCAGTTCAAAGTGTCCGGTAAAGGTAAAGATTTATTCGGTGATGGTTTTATGATTTGGTACACAAAAGATAGGATGGAAGGTGGGCCGGTTTTCGGATCAAAAGACTTTTTCACTGGACTAGCCATCTCAGTGGACACTTACAGTAACCAGAACGGACCTCATAATGTAAGTACCTAGATTAAAAGTTTGTAACAAATTTATTTGTTTCTTGTTCATTTCTATTCAGTATATACATTCTTTATTTCATCTTATCTTTATGTTTGAGACAGTCGTGCACCGGATTTAATGAAATTTAAAATGTAATTATTGGAAAAAATTAAACGTAAACATTTACGGGTTCTGATTTTTTGATGCGGGTTCTGACGTCTAGTTTAGTTTGGGACTACTTTATTAGAAATGTAAATTAAAATGTAAATGTAAATAAAATGTAAATGTTAATAATTTACGCTAAAATAATTAAATAATTTATATTAGTTATAATAGTATTTATAATAAAATTTATATTATATATTTATATTATATTTATATTATAATTTATATTTATATTATAAAATTTATAATAGTATAAAATAATTTACACCAAAATGTAAATGTAAATGAAATAATTATGTAAAATGTAAATATTGGGAAAAATTAAAAGTATACATTTACGGGTTCTGATTTTTTAATACAGGTTCTGACGTATAGTTTAGTTTGGGACTACTTTATATTTTAGTATGAGTTTTTGTCAAATTGGCTACCAAAAAGCAATGTATAGTGAAATTTTATTTCTCGGAAAAAAATAGAACCTATCAACGATTCTTTTCATTAAAGAATGTAAATTACAAATCTAGAGTTATATATTTGAGGCATATTTTTAAGCTTCCAATATTTGAGCATACTTCAGGGAAGGAGGCCAAAGCCAGCTTGAATTGCTATCTCGGGAGATAAGTCTCCACACCAAAATCTTAAGGACTCTTTTGAACCGATAAATATTCATGTTCGTGTTTTGCATTCTCGTTAAATACAAACGGATGATCCTTAGTCTCCTTCAGAAATGTAAAAGTATGGCATCCATACTCCTAGTTTTCACTTAACCCTATTCAGTTCTCTGAAATAATGTTGGTGATTAGATAAGCTATTATATTTTGTTGGCCTGATATTTTCTAAGCGAAACAGTTTAATCGGGTTTCAATAAGAAGAAATGGAACAGGACTAAAAATTTTCTAACTAAGGGGCTCTAAGGATGACATGGTTAATTTAGAAGCTTAGATAATGTGAAGTGTTTTGTAAATTGGTGCTAACTTATACTAATTTACTAAGCCTAAAAGGTGTATTTTCTGACAATATGGTAATAAGCATTTGGTCAATGCACAATGTTATATAGTGTGGATTACAAATATCTGGTGATTCTAATAATTAAAGTGGGTTTAATTCCATTTTCACTCTATGTTTGCATCGGACATGTTTTTGTGTACATTTTTTTTTTTTAAAGTAGTAGAATAGCCAAAAGTAGAATAGCCAAGGCCCAGGACGTTTTTATCACAGTTATGCGAACCGAGATTAACACACTGGAAGCTACGGCAATGACAATGGTTAATTTTGTATATATGTAAGATTTTCAAAACAGTGTTACATAATGTGGAAGGCTGACCACAGAGGAGCGTAGAAGAAAAACATTTACAAAATGTAAAAATTTTATAGTATTAAGAAAAATATCAGGTTTTGCAGAAATCTCCTTTTTCCTAACCTTGCCCCCTCTCCGCCTGGAAATTGTTTTGAAGGCTAAAACCCCTTTGAAAAATTTCGGCTAAGCTCCCTTGGCAGGAGCTTAGAAGTGGAAACATTTGTTTGAGTGCTAAAATTCAACCACATATTAAAGCCAGTACCAAAAACCTACGGTCATTACGTAGTCTTAGCAATTCAGAAAACATCATTTTTATAATCAACTACGTGAAATTAGGCCAAATTTGTTGACTGGATGGAGTTGACAGAGTCGAAATGCTTATGGAACAAGTTGACTGGGTGACATTCCGAAGGGCAGCTCTTAAACTAAAGGTTTTCATCGAACTTCTATACTTATTTGCAAATATACCTGTCTTTCGGGGGTTACCCATGAGAATGCTTCAGTTTGGGACTTACACTTTGATTCAGTGTCTTTTCTAAGTTTAAGTTGTTGTGTTATCACTGCCTTGTTTTCAAATTCTGATTCAACGAACAAAAAAAGATACAAGTTCACTGGTGCTTAATTTCTTTATTCTATTTTAGGGTCCCACAGAAATTAAAACTATAACCAGGGAGGACTACACTTGATTTGCCCAAAAAGGGATGAAAGTGATCCATCCAGAAAGAGGTTTGATGATCCATACACAATTTGTCGTCTAGGATTATTACATAGAACACTAGTTCCATGGAATCCTTCTTTTGTTCGTTTAGTCAGAATTTGAATAAATATTTGGAGCATTTTATACAACGTCAAACAAACTAAAAGTTTTGGTGAGGAGCAATCAATAGAAATATAAAAACTTGAGATTATGTTGATTGGCAACACCTTTTCCTTCTTTATACAAATTGAACTACTTTGTCCTTTTTTGCGTTAAATAGCATAATCTCTGACTTTCTTTATTTTTCCTCCAGCAAATACTCCTGATTGTGACCCTACCACTTTGTCGTTTTTTTTTTTTTTTTTTTTTTTTTTTTTTTTTTTTTTTTTTTTTTTTTTTTTTTTTTTGAAGTCAGTTTTTGTAGAAGTTGGTCAAAATCAGAAAATTTAAAATTTTAGCTATTTTTTCCTGTACACTATTTTTCATTTTTCTGGGGGAATGAGGAATCCTCCTGCCCTCCCCTTTTTCTCCCGCTGTACACAGGTATGTGCCATTAGACAAGAAGATAAATGGATACAAATAACGGTTAATATGTTAAATAAGTACTGAATCTGTGACGGTGAACCAGGATCATCATTATTTTTATAGCTTGTAAGGCAAGATACATAGTATCATTTTCAATAATGCTAAACCTGCTAAATAAAAAAATTATGCTAATCTTTAAATAAGTATTTAAATAAGATAAAAAAAAAGAATTAGATTTGAATAATTTCGATTACTAAAGTAACCTAAGGAACATACAGATGTCATTTAACTTGGTCAAAATCTTATTTAATACTGAACTAATCAAAGAGAATGAACAGAGTGTAAATGATTAGATGAGTTGTATAGGCAACAACTCACCAGTCAGACGACAATATAACTTCTTAGGAATTCAATGACTCAGAACCTACATACATTTAATTAATTTTTTACCTCATATACTGCTGCTGACTTTTTTACGTCATATACATATTGACTCGTGTTAATTTAATTTGTTTTCCAGCACCAGCACCCGTATATATCTGCAATGTTGAATAATGGCTCAAAGAAATATGATCATGACAAAGATGGCACTCATCTTCAATTAGCAGGCTGTGAAACGAAAATCCGGAATCTCAAACACGACACTTTCATAGCTATTAACTATGAAAATGACGTTCTTAAAGGTGATTATTGAATAGTCTTCTAATTCCATTTTTATGAAATATTTTTTACAACAGGCGAAAATTTGTGTCCTATTGTGGCTTTTGCGAGGTTTTTACTGAATAATTGCATGTTTTTTCAGTGAAACTTGGATTTTTTATAAATGGATACAAATAACGGTTAATATGTTAAATAAGTACTGAATCTGTGACGGTAAACCAGGATCATCATTATTTTTATAGCTTGTAAGGCAAGATACATAGTATCATTTTCAATAATGCTAAACCTGCTAAACCAGACAATTTACAATCCCTTTGATGAATTCGATTAATATAAAAAACTTAAAAAAAAGCATAACCTGGATAAATTATAAAACTTTTTTTTCTAATAACTTAAGTTATGATTTCTGTAAAATTAATGATGTCTTATTTCACAAGAGGAAAAAATTTAACATTTAATTGAAAACCCTCTCAATTCAAGGATAGGGTGGTCGACTTTTTACAGTCCAACATAGAGTCAGGCCCGTGTCTCTCCAACAAAACTATTATTTAAACTGGGTTAGGTTAAACCCATCGAGCATCACCCTTTAATTCTAGAGTCGTTTTTTATGGAACAAGGTGACTGGGTGACATTCTTAGGGACAGCTCTTAAACTAAATGTTTCCATGGAGCTTCTATACTCATCTACAAAGATACCTATCTTTCTGGTGGTAACCCATGAGGTGCTTTAGTTTGGGACTTACACTTTGATTAAGTGTCTTTTCTAAGTTCTTTGTTTTGCTTTATCAGTGCTTGTTATTCAATTCTGATCACAGAACAGAAATTTTGAAGTTCGCATACCGTTGAAATTATACCCTAATCTGTTTTTTCTTGTTTTGGAAAAGAGTTTAGAAATTAAAGTTAAGAAAATGGACCAATTTAAAGGACAAAACAGTTGAAAAGACTCCGTCACCAATCTTTTACAAATAAAGTCATACGTTAAATAAAAAATCATAATAAAGTTTTGAGATTGAGGAAAACATATAAAAGCTGCCTGGCATGTCCCTAGAGTACTGATAGTATTAAAATATATTTTTATGGAATGATTTGGAATATGAAATGAAGAAGATGCATCATTTTAAAGGAAAATTGAACGAAAAATTCTTAAGTAAGTTTGTATTTTAGTTTTTTTTCTTTTGGAGGAAAGACAATCTTGGTCATGGGGAAATAACAGTGTTTACTGTAATTCTAGGTCTTTGTAATTTCTTGTATAATTGAATTGATTGCGGTCTTCTTCCCGCTAATCTTCAAAATAGTTGGAAGCGAAATCAGTTTTTCTTAAGTCTTTCCGAATTACTTATCTATAGCTGTATTCCCTAGTTTAAAAGGCCGTCTGTCAGACTTCAGTCTCTGGTTATCAGAACAATAAAGTGTATTATAGTATAGGTAATTTCAATTTTGAAATGGTGAAATATTGCCTGAAATAAAATTATATTAATTCTGTGAGCTCTTAAAGACATAAAGGGCTACAAGCAGGATTGACATATGACAAACAAGAAAAAAAGAATGAATTAAATACCCAAGAAAAATGAGGGTATTGTCAGCCAGTGGACAGAAAAGAAGCGAAAATGACAAAAGCAGATATTTCGTCAGGGACTTCCACCCAACCGTCTTACAGTGCTCGAAAAAAAGAAGGAAGTCAGAAATTATTTAGGAGATATATACTTGCTGTTTTTTTTTGTTTTTGCCAATTATATTGCAATCTTTAACAAATAAAGTCATACGTTAAATAAAAAATTGTTAAAATAAAGTTTTGTTATGTGATGAGTGACCCTAACAAAATCGTAGATTTTGACCTTTACGGAAAATAGGGATTATATAATCATTCTAACCTATTTTTTGGTATGATTGTTCATCACAATCATACCAAAACAAAATACTGTGTGGGTCTTGTGGGTCTATGTGGGTGGTTGCTGTGTGGTCGAGAGTCTTTAATTCGCTCTTGAAAGAAACCTATAAGTTGTAAGCGATGCTTACTATAGACGTGTAGTAGCTTTCAGACAACCAAAGAGTTATTTTGTATTTTCTTTTCTAGTTTTCACTGATGTGGAAGGTAAAAATGGCTGGAAGCCATGTCTTGAAGTTCCAGGTGTAAAGCTTCCAACTGGATATTATTTTGGTGTTTCAGCTGTAACGGGCGAGCTATCAGATAATCATGACTTGATTTCTTTTAAGCTCTACTCTAAGGACATGCCAGGCCAGGTAGCTTTTATTTGTTTTTCTCAATCTCTAATGTAAAGTTTTATATGTGAAGTTTAAATTCTTAAAAGCTGAAGTAGTTAAGTTTTAAACTCCTTGTAATTCTCAAGGAGGAACAACTCCTTGCTCCATGCTTTACGCTTTAAATTCCCTGCATTTCCGGCCTCGGAGCTTTGTTGGGTGGAGGGGATATTTGATGTTGCAGTTGTTACACAACGGTACCTATAATTTCATTATCTAAATTTAGTGTTGAATAAATATATCTATCCTGCTAGTACTTAAAAAGAGGCATGTAGAAAATAATTTCTTTTTTGGAGGAGTGAGCAAACTTGAATAAAAGGTAAAAACCAGGGGAAGTGCTAAAATACTTAAAAAGAGTTGGAAAAAAACCTTTAATGTTTTTTTTTGGAGGTGGGGGCTTTGGCCCAAAACCTTAGCTCTTTGGTGTACCTGCTTTGTGGAAAGTACCCCTTGCAGCGTGTTTAATCCTCATCCAGTGGTATGTCTTTTTGACTATCTAAACCAGTGGTTCCCAACCTTTTTCGGTCCGCGTACCCCTAGTCAAGGCCCAAAAAGTTTGCGTACCCCTTTCTTGAGAATCGTTGTTTTACTTTTTTCTTAACTAAAATCAGATTTTCAAAAACACGAGATTTATTGTCCAATATGACGGTGCTTAAATGTACGTACAAAATCAATGAGAAACTTGAGGCTGCTTTTTTGCTAAAATATTATCAAATCTTGGCTCGATGTCACTAACGGCAATTATAAGGTCATTTTGTACACTCAGTCTGTTTCTGTGTTTGGTTTTGATCAATGACATTGCCGAAAATGACACTTCACAAAGGTAAGTGGATCTGAATGGTAACAAAGCAGACATGGCGATTTCACTTAGTTCCTTGTATTCTCCTTTCACCTCCAGCCAAAACTGGGAAACAGTTACATTTTGGAATTTCAGTTCTAAGGCGCGATCACTGGCAAGTTCGATCAGATTCTCTGTAAGCTTGTCACTAAGACCGGAGCTTGAGGTCACGTCTTCAACAAATGGATTTTGGATCCAATCCTGCGTTCTATCTTGGTTCATAATCGATGGGAAATATGACACAAGTTCATCTCGCAACTTTGTCAGATGCTCCCGAATACAATCACAGATTGTGTTGAGGTTATCAATTTCACTATCGTCCGCAAACTTGTCAAGGGTCTGGAAGACACTAACGCTGTTTCTTTGAACCTTTTTAAGCCAGAACTCCAATTTCTTGATGAAAGCACACATCTTCGAATTCAGGGAGAGTTCGTCCGTCCAGAAACCTTGCATTGACAGATTCAAGTCATTCAGTTTGTCGAAAATATCCGCAAGATAGGCCAGCCTGCAGACCCAGTCCTGGTTTTCAAAAAGTGAACTGAATGCAGATTTTTGCTCCAGAAGAAACATATGAACTTCTTGTCGAAGCTCGAAAAGTCTGTTTAAAATCTTCCCACGAGACAACCAGCGAACTTCTGTGTGCAGAAGTAAATGTTGATGTTTTGAACCCATCTCTTGGCACAGCAACTTGAACATTCTTGAGTTCAGTGGTCGGGCTTTGATGAAGTTGATCACTTTTACAGCCTCGTTGAGGGTCTCGTGCAGATGTGCGTTCATCCTTTTCGATGCAAGAGCTTGCCTGTGAATGATGCAGTGCAACCACTTCACCTTTGGATTTTTCTTCCTTATCCAGGCCATGAGCCCATTATTCTTCCCTGTTAGGGTGGCAGCTCCATCACTGCAAACTGATAGACACCAGTCCCACAAGATGCCCCCTTCTGCGAAGAATTTGTCAATCACCTTGAATAGTTCTTCTCCTGTTGTTCTTGACTGTAGGTTTTGACAAAACAGAATATTTTCTCTTATGTCAGAACAATCTTGATATTGAACAAAGACGATCACCTGGGCTTCACCTGACACATCCGTGCTTTCGTCAAGCTGTAACGCAAACATCTTCGTCAACTTTATTTGCTCAATAACCTGCATGACAATATCGCTTGCAATGTCTTCTATCCTTCGATA
The DNA here is from genome assembly GCF_032884065.1 of Artemia franciscana. Classification (NCBI taxonomy): domain Eukaryota; kingdom Metazoa; phylum Arthropoda; class Branchiopoda; order Anostraca; family Artemiidae; genus Artemia; species Artemia franciscana. Next base: position 16,152,003 of record NC_088865.1, on the reverse strand, counting down.
GAGGTTCGACACAGGTATAGACTGAAGGGCAGTAGCAGTTTTCGTGTCAAACATTATTTCACTGACTTTCACTAGTGCTGGTAATATCAGACATTCGGCGATGGTGTGCGGTTTTTTCTGTTTCGCAACTAAATATGAAACAGCATACGAAGCCCGGAGAGCCTTTGAAGAAACTGATGCCACTTTTGCAATTTCCAAACAGTTACTAGCGAATGCTTCTTGTTTACGCTTGAAAAACTCTATGGGCTTACCGACATGAGAAGGGTGCACAGTACTGAGATGCCGGTTCATATGCGCAGGTTTCATGGAACTGTTGGCCAAGACTTGACCACAAAGAACGCACTGTGCATTCACTGGATCAGACTTTGTCGCACTAAATCCGAGCCCTAGGTATTCTGACAAATATCGACGCACTTTGACCGATGATTCGTCATATTTCTTCTTCTTAGGTGCAGGTTCAGAGTTTTGGGTACCATCATTCGGCTTCTTGTTATTCCTGATCAGGAATCTATCCATCTTTGTTTGCAACCACAATTCACGAACTTCGTGTTTCAACAGATGACAAGATACTGAACTCGCTGAGTTTAAATCGAGACCTTACGGCTATGGAGAAAAATTAGCGGGTTACTGAAAGCGAAAGTTTTGAAAATGAGTCTGAAATTACGTACAATGGGTTATGTTATCTGATTTTGAGGGAAATGTTGGAACTGAGTCAGAAACAAGTTTTAAAGATGTAGACTAAATTAATTTTGGGACCTTCGCGTACCCCCTGCGAGGGTTTCGCGTACCCCCTGGGGTACGCGTACCACCGGTTGGGAACCACTGATCTAAACAGTCCTTGTTATATCAGCTATCCACATCTTTACAGCTGTATCATAAGCTAAGTTTCTCAAACATGCCGTACTATTGAATATATACTTTAAAATATGGTAATAATAAACTAAAAGTTACATTGCTGCCATTCCTCTATTCTTTCCAATATAAGAAAGTGAGTCATTAAGTGTGGACTTGAATTTAAATTGTTCAAAGGTAACCCAGGCTTTACATACAGAAACTCGACCTTTTGTTTTTAAAACTTTGATTGCTTGGTCCTGAAACTCCATCTCTTATGTTTAACTGCCACAGGTTTTATTCTTTGTTTGCCAATTGTTTATTAAGTTGCCATAATAAAAATATAAATTTTAAGCCATGGACTTCTTTTGTGGTAGTGCTTTTAACTAATCTAATAGTTATAGGAGTTGGAAGGAGTTTTTTTTTAATCATAAAATCATTACTTAATTCTTTTTAATTTATATTCAAAGCACATACCATGTCATGTTGTAATGTTTTATATGTTAAATGTTTTTATGTTTGTGTTTTATGTTTTACGTGTTGTTTTTCTCAATCTGTAATGTAAAGCGTTATACCATTTCCCCTCCTTCCAGATAAATTCAGATATTGATGTATATTAATCTCTGGTTTCCTTTTATAGATTCATATTCAGTGTAAATATTTATTGTCACAGAAACTTTACTAAATAAGTCATAAAGGGAATTTTATTTTGCCAATTAAATATCATATTTCCAAAGCTCTTTTATACCAAAATGGCGAAGGAAATTATTGCAATAAGCAA